>NC_056695.1:81428568-81628568 GCF_018350215.1 Panthera leo
CCACAAGGGACCGGAGTCCAGAGCCGGGGCCGAGAGATGATGGTATGGATGGGGTGCTGTGATCACACCCCAGGAGCCAGGGACAGATGAGATCCCGGGCCAGGGCAAGGAGGGAAGGGAGACAGGGCCCAGGTGTCCCCCACTCCCGCCCGAGCTCTGCGTGGAAGCAGAATGTCAGATGCCAGCCGTGCCGCTGACCGCTGGAAGGTTGAGTAACTGCTCTGAGTCACATCTGTGAGGGGGCGATGCTGTCTGCCTCCGAGCTGCAGCGGGGACCGAGCTCCGTGAGATACTCACAGCACTCAGCGTGGCCTGGCAAGTACGGGCTTCTAGAAAGCACGGTTGTTGCCGGCGGTGTGTCTGTGATGTGCCTGAAACCGTGCTCCTAGCCTCACCAGGGTCAGGGCTCAGCCTGTGACTGGGGTCGAGCCTCAGTGGGGCAGGAATTAGGCTGTGGTGGCACAAGGACTCGTTTACGTGGGAGCTGTGAGCCCTGGTGGTGCCGGAAGGAGGAAGTCTGTGTTTAGGATGCATCAGATGTGCACACGGTCGGGGAGAAGATTGAAAGCAGGGAGCTGGTGTGGTAGAGATCACCGTAACCACATAGACGACAAAAGAGAGAGCCCCTGGGTAGGGGGAGGGCCGGGACCCTGGAAAGTCTCAAAAGGAGATGAGGGGGCAGAGAGATAAGGGGCTGGCTCAGACTCAGGGTTCAGTGAGGGTCTCTGTGAGGTGGTGACATCTAAGCTGAGGGAAGAGCCAGCCCTGTGAAGGTCAGAGGAAGAGCACTGGGCGGTGAGAGGAGCATGTGCAAAGGCCCTGGGGTGGCACCGAACTTGGCTAGGGAGCCTGTCTCCAGCAGGAGGCCGGCTGGCTTCTACCTTTTGTCTCTCTGTGTGTGGGTCGGAGCCAATCTCTTGCCCTGGAGACTTCTAATCTGGCCCCCCAACCCCCAACAAGAGCTAGAGTTCCCTGGGACCCCTGCCCACTCATCCTGTCCCCTTCTCTTCCCCACGTCGTCTAGAACCTGCGGGGCCGGGGCTGTCAGGAGTGACGGATGAGCCAGGTGGAGGGGGAGGGAGTGGGCGGGCACGTGGCTGCCAGGCCTAATGAGGGCAGATGGAGGCAGATGGCCACGGAGGTCGGGGCCGCAGCCGGCCACGGAGCGGGTGCGAGCCACTTGCTCGGCCACCCGTGACTTGCGTGGCCAGCCGGCCTTCGGGGTTACCTGGCAAGTTCAAGGGTGCGGGCCGTGGCCTCGAGCCCCCGCCTCCCTGGGGTTCTCCACCTCCCTGTGTGGACACACGAGTTTGTGTGGGAGCCGCACCCTGGGTCATGCCTCCAGGGACTGCTGGCCGCTTGGCTGACCTTGGACGACTTTCCTCATCTTCCTGGAGCCTGCCTTCCCGTGTCCGTTCACCCAGCCGGCCTCATCGACTGAGCGTCCGGGCCGGGCCTGGCCCAAGGGGGCTCAGGAACATGAGGACACCGGCTGCAGGGACAGCCAGCCTCCCCCAGCAGTGGGACCCAGGCCGGAACTGAAGGGCCTGGGGGGGCGGGAAGTGGTGTTTCCAGTGTGGGGAAGGGCCGTCCAGGCCGCAGGAACAGCACGCACGTGGGCGGACCCCACGCTGTCGGGTGGGTGTGGGTGCCCTGTCCGGGGGCTCCGACTCTAGGTGCCTGAGGAAGGCGGGAGGCACCATCTGAGGGCAAAACTGCGAGGCTGGGCCTTCAGGAGCCAGCGGAGTGGGAGAGGCCCGGTGCAGGGCGCCGGGCTCAGCCGGGGTCTGAGAGCTGCCCTGAACGGTGTCGGCCGAGTCAGACTGGAGCAGGGATAGGAGTGTCCCCCTTAGGGTGGGGGCCCCTAAGCAGCCCCTTGTCCCCCAGCCATGCTTTCCTGATCATGTCCCCAGCACACCCGCTCCCCCTCAAGCCCAGAGGCAGCGGGCCGGGGAGGGCCCGCAGAGACCATCCTCTTGGGTCCCTCCCGCCGAGGAGCCGCGGTCGGTGCTCAACAAGCGTGCCGTCCCCCTGCCACGTGCCAGCATGCCGCTTAGCAGGGTGCCCTGCCCGCTGGGGCTCGGCGTGGCCCTTGACGTGGACGTGTGGGCCGGCAGTCACGCGGGGGGCGGGGCGAACACGTGGTGCGTGCGTAAGCACGGACCGGCTAGGCGCTCAGGGCTGCGCTGAGCTACGTGGGGGGGAGAAACTGGTCTGTTTTCCAGCCTGAGGCCCCTCTGAGAGGCACCAGAGGCACCACCCCCGACATACTGGCAAGGGTGTTCTGGGCAGAGGGACCGTCTGGTGCAAAAGCTCTGAGGTGGGAACAGGAGGCAGCCAGGTGACGGGGCAGTCTCATGAGGCGGAGGCAGAAGGTGGGCAGGGCTAGGCCCAGTGGCCTTGGGAGCATTCACAGTTTGGGGGTGGGGCGTGGGTAGGGAGCACTCTGAGCGGGCAGGGGAGCACTCTGAGCGGGCAGGGGAGCACTCTGAGCGGGGCGGGAGAGCACTCTGAGCGGGGCAGGGGAGCATTCTGAGCGGGGCGGGGGAGCACTCTGAGCGGGGCGGGGGAGCATTCTGAGCGGGGCAGGGGAGCATTCTGAGCGGGGCGGGGGAGCACTCTGAGCGGGGCGGGGAGCACTGTGATCAGGGCAGGGGAGCATTCTGAGCGGGGCGGGGGAGCACTCTGAGCGGGGCAGGGGAGCACTCTGAGCGGGGCGGGGGAGCATTCTGAGCAAGGCAGGAGAGCACTCTGAGCGGGGCAGGGGAGCACTCTGAGCAGGGCAGGGGAGCACTCTAAGCGGGGCAGGGGAGCATTCTGAGCAGGGCAGGGGAGCACTCTGAGCGGGGCAGGGGAGCACTCTGAGCGGGGCAGGGGAGCACTCTGAGCGGGGCAGGGGAGCACTCTGAGTGGGGCAGGGAGCATTCTGAGTAGGGCAGCAGGCACTCCAAGTGGGGCACAGAGTGCTGTAAGCAGGGCAGGGGAGCACTCTGAGTGGGGCAGGGGAGCACTCTGAGCGGGGCAGGGGAGCACTCTGAGCGGGGCAGGGGAGCATTCTGAGCGGGGCAGGGGAGCACTCTGAGCGGGGCAGGGGAGCACTCTGAGTGGGGGAGGGGAGCATTCTGAGCGGGGCAGGGGAGCACTCTGAGCGGGGCAGGGGAGCACTCTGAGTGGGGCAGGGGGTACTCTGAGTGGGGCAGGGAGCACTGTGATCAGGGCAAGGGAGCACTCTGAGTGGGGGAGGGGAGCATTCTGAGTGGGGCAGGGGGTACTCTGAGTGGGGCAGGGAACACTGTGATCAGGGCAGGGGAGCACTCTGAGTGGGGGAGGGGAGCATTCTGAGTGGGGCAGGGAGCATTCTGAGTGGGGCAGGGGGCACTCCAAGTGGGGCACAGAGTGCTGTAAGCAGTGCAGGGTAGCATTCTGAGTGGGGCAGGGGGTACTCTGAGTGGGGCAGGGAGCATTGTGACCAGGGCAGGGGAGCACTCTGAGTGGGGGAGGGGAGCACTCTGAGTGGGGCAGGGAGTGCTGTGAGCAGGGCAGGGGAGCACTCTGAGTGGGGCAGGGGAGCAGTCTGAGCGGGGCACGGAGCGCTGTGAGCTGGGCAGGGGAGCACTCTGAGCAGGGCAGGGGAGCATTCTGAGTGGGGCAGGGGGCACTCCAAGGGGGGTAGGGAGCCCTGTGGGCAGGGCAGGGGAGCACTATGAGCGGGGCAGGGAGCACTGTGAGCACGACAGGAGAGCACTCTAAGTGGGGCAGGGAGCACTTCCAGCGGGGCAGGGGAGCACTGTGAGCAAGGCAGGGAGCACTTCCAGCGGGGCAGGGGGCATTCTGAGCGGGGCAGGGACGTGGCCTCTAATGGCATTTTACAAAATTCTCTGGCTACCACTTGGAGAAGAGCTGTGGGGGCCAGGCCAGGGCAGGGGTGGGGGTGCAGATCAGCGGGCCAAGCACGGTAGGTGAAACACAGGGACCTGGCAGAGCAGAAGGGACGTCGAGGGAAGAGCGTAAAGCCGGGGCGCCTGGAGGGGCTGCGGGGCAGCGGTGTCGGCGGAGGGAACGGGGTTCGAGGCAGTGGAGGCTGGAGGTGCCAGTCGGATGCCGGTCGGATGCAGCGGGAGCCAAGGGGCCGGCGCAGGGAGCCCCACGTTCTGCTGTCGGCTGGCCTTCCAGAGGCATGCTGGCTGGGAGAGCTGTCTGGGGCGGGGCGGCGGGGGGGGGGGGGGGGGCCTGTGACCTGCCTGTGACACGGGGAGAGCCCCCTCTGGAATCGGGTGGGGGCGGGAGGTCTGTGAAGTGTAGGCAAAGTCTTCATCAGCAGGTGACTGTACCTACGCCAGCGAAGGCCCCGCCTCCAGCAAGAGAGGAGAAGCCCCTCACGGGACTGCCCAGGCCAGGGGTAGGGGCAGCACGGGGGTGGGGGGGTGGGGAGTGCTGGGGGTGCAGAGGGAAGGCTCCACCCTGGCACCCCCGCCCCCCAGCCTTCAGGGCCACAGAGCGCCCACGAGGCCGGGCCCTCACTCCGCTTTCTCCTGCCCTGGAACCCTCAGAACATGGACAAGGGGACCGTGCCATCGGTGACGCTCATCGTGGGCTGTGGCGTGTCGTCCCTCACCCTGCTCATGCTGATCATCATCTACGTCTCCGTGTGGAGGTGCTGCCTGAGCGCGGGCAGGGGCCGGGGTGGGGGGCCGGCCCCCGTGGGCCCCAGGAACCCTGCGGCCGGGGTCAAGTCTTGTCCCTTCTTCTTGGAGGGCGGCCACGGAGACAGGCTGGTCCAGAGCCCCCTTCCGAGTCGGCGGTACCGTCCCCTCTGTCGTCACCACCCCGCCCCTGTCTCCCCCTGCCCACCGCCATCACAGATGGACCGCACCCCAACCGCACCTCTGCCACCACCCTCCTCCCTCTGTCCCCCTCCCTCCCCGACAGTCCCCACGGGCTCCCTGAGGGCCGCTGCCTGGATGCCGGGTAGCACTGGAGAGGTGGGGCAGGTGTCGGTCGGGGATCGACCGGTCACCCTTTTCTCCTGCCCTCTGCTGTGCCCACGCTGCTGCACACAGAAGGTGGCCACGCGTCCTCCTGCCCTCGGAATGCCCCCCCCCCCCCGGCAGATGCCAGCCAGCCTACTCCCCAGCCAAGCGCCCTGCCCTGGGACCCCGCAGCCCCCAAACTCTGTGTCCTGCCGCACGGGCGTGCGAGGTCTTCTCTGAGCCCGGGGTCAGGTCTCAGGGCAAGAGCCTCCACTGGCCTCTCTGCCCCTCACTCCCTTTGCCCGGGCCGCGGGGCCTCGTCACAGGACCCCTGGACTGCTCCCCCTGCCAGGCAGGGTGGGGGAAAGGCAGCAGTCCCTAGCCGTCCCCAGCCCTGGGATAAGGGACACGTATGCGCAGGCGCGGGCCACAGACGAGCATGAGTGTGTGCAGGCACGGGGGCGCCTGCGGGCAGCTCTCACCTCCCTGCCCCCAGAGCCCTGCTGTGAGCCCCACTGAGGTTTCGGACTGGGAGTATGAGTCAAGGTCACCCACCCCATAGCCCTGCAGCTGCCTCTTGGTGTCTGGCTCCATGGGCAGCAGAACTGATGTCGAACCCTGAGGCCAACAAGGAGAGATCGATGTGTCATGTAGGCGGGGGAGGGTGGGCCTGTTTCCCCGTACCCCCCCCCCACCCTCCCCTAGGGCAGGAGCACTGAACCACCAAACCCCCAGCATCTAACCAGCACCCAGTGCTCCTCCCACTCAGCCCCTCCTCAGACCATCTGTCCCAATCCCCGTGGGCGTGCTTGGCCCACTGGGCCAGCCCCTCCCCTGAGGCCTTGGTTTCCAGAGACTTCTGGGAAAGGAGGCTTGGGACAGCTCCCGCCCTCCGTCCCTGCCTGCTGCAGTTCTGAGGGTTTTGCTGAAGGTTTTCAAAGCGCCTCCTTTCTGAGCTCTGCTGGCTGAGTCACTGCCCCTGTGAGCCGCAGTCAGGACCCCAACCCCTTGGAAAGTGACCCCCCCCCAAGGTCACACACCACATCAGACCGCATCATGGCCCCTGAGGGGCAACCCTGTACCCTCTGCTCACCACCTGCCTGGATCTCAGCCCCCAAGGCCACTGGGAGGCTGGCTGCCCTGGAAAATGGGAGAAAAAGTGATGGGGGCTAATGCTTTCTGTATCCTGCCCCTTGAATCTCAGTCACCGTCCTGAGCAGCAGATCCCGTTCCCTCCACCAGTCTCACGGATGGAAAGACGGAGGCACAGAGGGGTTGGGCCACTTGCCCAGTGTTGCACAGCTGGAGTATAGCTAAGCCACTGCAGCCCCCGCTCAGAACCATTTTGTCTTCTGGCCTCGGAGTCGGGATCAAACGGGGTGGGAAGGGCTAGTGGGACAGGGGAAAGCTAGGTTGAAAACCAGGAGCAGGCAGAGACTGAGAGCCCAGAAATGATCTGTGTCCAAGGGATCCGGTGACAGGGAGAAGATCTGACGCAAAAAGGGGAAGCAACTCTAAGGATAAGCCGTCCCCAGCGGGAATGGTCAACTGCGCTCAGGGTCTCCCCACAACCCTCCCTGGCACCTGACTGCATGCTGGAATTTAGTGTGCAGTCGACAGGAAGGGTAGGGCGGTGGTGGTGACAGTGGCCGCAGCAAGGTCTGCAGGGAGGAGGCGGTGCCCTGGTCTTGGTACATCCACAGGACCCCAGTTCCTGTGAAGATGAGGCCCCGTGGGGCACTGACACACTGTCTCCCGTAGGTACATCCGCTCAGAGCGGTCTGTGATCCTCATCAACTTCTGCTTTTCCATCATCTCCTCCAACGCCCTCATCCTCATCGGGCAGACCCAGACCCGCAATAAGGTAGGTGACCTCTGCCCTACCGTGCACACCCCAGCGTGCCCAGGTGGGACGGGGTGACGGTGATGCCCCCCAAAAGGATCCCAAGGAAGCTCGGGGAGGAGAGCGTAGGGCCACACACAGTGCCCCGTTCTCCTCCGACTGCAGCTGTCATCTGGCCAGGACCCGATGTCTGGAGTCTCCAGCCGGACTGGCGCTCTGAGATGAGCCGGTTCAAGGAGCCTGGCCCTGGCCCACCACTGGGGCCCAGACCGTCTGATCTTGTCTGTGCCATGTGGGCTTGAGGGTGACTTGTCCTCCCTGGGTGTCGGGTTCACCACCTGCTGAACAGGTGGACTGAACCCAGAGCCCTTGAGCCGGTTCCCGCCGGTGTTGGGTGTATCTCTGGGTAGTCGGGAAAGATGGAGGGAGAGGGGGCTCTGTCCCCGGCAGTTTGTGGCCCGGGTGACACAAGCATTCCTGGGGGGTGGGGGGTGGGGCGGCTAGCCGATCAGCAGCCCTCCTACAGGCAGTGGACCGGGGGACCCCTCGGTGGCTTCGTGCCTGGGGATTTGACCTCATTGCTGCTGCAGACGCTGAGCTTCTGTCAGCCTCACTCGGGGCGGGCAGGGAACAGGTGAGTGGGCACCTGCCCGGCCTAACCTGCCCGCCTGCCCCGCCCAGGTGGTGTGCACTCTGGTGGCCGCTTTCCTCCACTTCTTCTTCCTGTCCTCCTTCTGCTGGGTGCTCACCGAGGCCTGGCAGTCCTACATGGCCGTGACCGGCCGCCTCCGGAACCGCCTCATCCGCAAGCGTTTCCTCTGCCTGGGCTGGGGTGAGCGGTGCCGGGGCAGGTGGGCGGTGGGGCTGCCCCTCCCTGGGCCTGCCCTGCTGCAGCCCCTCCCCCTCCCCCCTTGCCCTGCCCTCGTCCTCCTGGGCCTCCACAGGGTTGCCAGATAAAATGTGACACCGAGTTCATTTGAATTTCAGGTAACGACTGATTTTTAAAGTACATCCCATTCAATATTTGGGATGCGCTCGTACTAAACGTGTTTTCTTTTCGGAAATTTTTCTGACGCTTGTTCATTTATTTTGAGAAAGGGAGTGTGCGTGCACATGACTGGGGCAGGGCAGAGAGAGGGGGGGTGGAGAGAGAGAATCCCAAGCAGGCTCCACGCTGTCGGCACAGAGCCTGATGCGGGGCTCGACCCCACGAACCGTGAGATCGTGACCTGAGCTGAAATCAAGAATCAGGTGCTTAACCAACTGAGTCCCTCGGTGCCCCCAAAATATTTCCTTCTTTATTTGAAATTCAAGTGTGATTCGGTGTCCTGTATGTCGTTTGCTGACCTGGCTGTCACGACCACGGTTCCATAGGCCCTCATCCCCGTCCACCTCCTGTCCCCTTCTCTTATGCTAGGTGTCACCCCCCCGTTCAGGGGCTTCAGAGGCACATTGTGCCCCACCTCACCCCACCCGTGGGGCCGGAAGGAGGCAGAGGGTGGACGGGGCTCGGATGGTGGGGGGACCGACTCCCTTTCTTTCTGGTCCTTCCCCAGGGCTCCCTGCGCTGGTCGTGGCCATTTCTGTGGGATTCACCAAGGCCAAAGGGTACAGCACCATGAACTAGTGAGTCGGGGCAGGGTGGGGATGGGGTGGAGGCCGCTCGGCTCCCCCAGACCCTCCCACTGCCCTAGAAGGTGACAGCTGGCTGGGTGCCCGTCTCACAGAGGAGAGACCTAAGGCTGGGAGAGGGTGGGGGCCCCGGGGCTGGAGGCTGGGCTCTTCGAGGGGCTGCTTCCCCTAATCAGCCAGCTCCTCCCGGACTGGGCAGCAGGATGGAGAAACATGAGGCTCAGGGCCACTGGAGCTTTGCGCCTCCTCCTTAGGTACCTCGGACAGCTCCGGTGGCCTGTTTTCCCCTCTGTACCCACGTATGCACCTCTGCATGACTGTGGTGACAGGGGTGGCGCATAGCTCCAGGGCAAGGCAGGTGGTAGGGGGCCTATTTTGCAGATGAAGTCAGGGAGGCCCTGAAGGGTCAGCTGGGCGAGGTCCAGGGGCCTTGAATGCCAAGCCAGGAAGCTTGGGGTTATCCTAAAAGCAGTGTGATGATTCCCAGGGTTGGGGTAGAGGAACCAAGGCCGGGAGCTGTGGCTACAGGCCACAGGGGAGGAACAGGGAGCCAGAGGCAAGGGGAGGGACTGATGCAGGCTGCATGGGCTTGGCTGTCTGTGGAGCCCCAGAGGAACAGGCCACGGCTGGGCCCTGAAGCAGTGCCCCACGTGGGCAGCAGGGACAGTGGACATGAAAACCCGTTTACCGGAAACCCCAGTAGCGTGAGTGCCGGGAGGTAAATATGGACACTGTCCCCAGCGCTGAGAGGGTCAGGGGTGGATCAGGGGAGGGTGAGGCCATTAAAGTGGGGGTTCTGAAGGATGAAGAGGAGTTTGTCTGACAGCATGGGGTGGAATGCTCAGGGCAGAGGCCACGACGCAGAAGAATAGTGTCTTCGCTGGGCTCGGGGCTCCCGTGGGCCACCGTGGGTGGCGGGGCTGGCGACCATGTGTGCGATGAGGCAGGACCAGGCCAGATGTGTGAGCAGAGCACCGGGTGCCCCCAGCTGTGGGGCCTGGGCTGAGTGGGCAGGTGGAGGGCCAGACCAGGGGCCCGACCCAGAATGTTGGAATTCTGTCGGGAAGAAGGGTCTGTGTGTGAGGCTGGCGTGGGGCGGGGCGGGGTGGGGGGAGAGGATCTAGGAGGAGAGTGGGGGGCAGCCTGGGGCGGTCAGGGCACCCTTACCTGGCCAGCCCGGCTCTGTGCCGTGTGGGTCCGAGCGGCCGTGCCGCTGCCCTGCGCCCGCTTCTCCGTCTGTGAGCCGGGCCCGCCAGTGCCGCCCGGGGCCCCGAGGGCTGGGAAGCCAGCGTGAGTGCGCGGCGTGCACACAGGAGGGCTTGCTAAGCGCCCGGCTCCTTCTGCCGCTCCCCTGCGTCTCACCTGCCTTCCCGGGGGGCGGGGGCTGGGCCCACGCCTGGCCACTGACCAGCCCGTCTCCCTCCCCAGCTGCTGGCTCTCCCTGGAGGGGGGACTGCTGTATGCCTTCGTGGGACCGGCCGCCGCTGTCGTGCTGGTACTGAACCCTCCCCGCCGTCCCAGGTGGCCGTGGGCTGTATGCGTTGCCCTTTCTGGGTCGCCTTGATCACCAAGGGGTGGATGGCGTTCACGGTCCCCCTGCCCTGCCCTCGGGGTGCAGGAGTACAGAGGCTGGGCTGCACGAGTGGCCGTTTATTTCTGTGAGCACAGCATGTGTGATTATCGGGCACCGGCCGTGTACCTGCCAGGAGATCGGTGTGAGTTCACCGGGTGGGCGACTGGCCGAGTGGGGACAGTGGGCAGGTGGCTGACGGGGTAGCAGGGAGGGCCAGCTAGGCCTGGGCGAGGAGCAGAGGAGCCGGCAGAGCCTGAGGCTGGGGGGCCAGGGGCCTGTCCCTTGCTGCCACCAGCTGTCACCCTCTCGAGAAGGAAGCACCTCCTTGTTTTCCCTCGCTCCTACTTCCCACACTCCTTTGGGGACGGATGTGAAACCATGCCACGTGGCACACAGGGTTATTGTCCCCAAGTTAGGGCTGAGCAGGGGGAGCTGGGCACGGCTGGGGGCCTCCGCCCGCCCTGCCCGAGCCCAGCCCTCTCCACGCAGGGCCACACCGCCTTGGTGGGGGCACCTGGGCACAGGCCCGGGGGAGGCCCCGCGTGTGAGGGTGGAGGCGGTGGGCGGCGGGCCTAGCCTGAGGGTCCCGGCGCCTTTATTCCTTGAAGGGAGAGGGCTGCGTGCTGTGCATGTCAATGCCGCTCTTCAGAGGCCAGGCCGGCTCGCCGTTTTACAAACAGGCGACCCGGGACGGATGGGAGGCTCAGCTGGTGGAGGCAGGAGCCCCCATCCCCCACGCCCCCTCCCAGGGTGCGTCCGGAGGGCACGGCTGGACACCAGCCCAGGGCCCCTTCAGTGACACGGGGACACACAGGTAGAGACAGCACAGAGCCCGCTACAGGCAGGGTGGTGGCAGCGGCTGTCCTGCCCCTTCTGCCCCTGGCCTTGTCAGAAAACGAGGTCACCCGGGAAGCATGCCTCCAGCCCCGGTGCCGGAGCCCGGGAACTTTCCGTTCAGACGGGGATGAAAGGCAGGGCCTGGCCGCTGCTGTGTGTGGAGTCATGAGCGCTCAGATCGAGGGGCTGCGGGGCGTCGGGGCGCCCCATATCCAGATCCGAGCAGTCTGGGGCCAGTCCTCGCAGCTGTCAGGCAGCTGTGTGGGAGCCAAGGGGAGGGCCTTCAGGGGAGCACAGAAATGAGCTGGGAGCCTCCCCACCCAGGAGAAGGGGCCAAGGTCTCCAGGGTCGTGGCTGGGCCGACGGGCGCACCCTGGGGACAGCTTCTCTTTCGCGTAGGCGGTAGCTCACGCGACGATAACAGTAGGAAGCACTTCGTAGGGTGCGGGTGGCTGGCGGGAGGGGGTCAGGAAGGGCACCATGGCAGCGCAGGAGCAGTGTGGCCCCAGCACGGGGAGGATGTCCCCGAGACGGCCCTCCGGTTGGGCCCTAGCGAGGGTTAAGCTCCCTGTTGTGGGAGGAATCCAAGGAGCGGTGGGGGGGGGGGGGTGAGCGGCTGCGGGGGCACAGGGCACGCCCAAGCATGATGGCGGCTGGATCACACGAGGTCCCTTCTGTGGTCTGAGCAGGGCAGGCACCCTGTGTGTAGAGCCAGCCTGATCCCTGACCTGCGACCTCTGGACAGATGGCATCCCAGCTCGGCAAACGCTGCCCACCACGGTGGGGACAGCAGATGGGCCTCCGGGCTGCCCAGTGCAGGCCAGCCCGGGGTCCAGCCTCTGGAGGGAGCCCCGCACGTCACCCTCTGAGCCCCAGCTGGGTCAGCCCGGCCCCTTCTCATGTCCACCCCTGCTGGCAGGGCTCCCAAATCCTTGGGGAGCAGGTCACGTGGGAGGGTCACGTGGGGGACTTGAGCAGCGGCACCTCGCCCTGGGTGGAGCCCTGTGGCGGGAGAACCCCACCTGACGGCTGCTCCGGGGGGAGGTGGCCAGGCCGGCGGGGCTGGCGAGCCTGCTGGGTGGCGCTCTCTCCCCTGGAGCCCCGCCCCCACGCCCTGCTCCTTTCTGCAGGTGAACATGGTCATCGGGATCCTCGTGTTCAACAAGCTCGTGTCCAAAGACGGCATCACGGACAAGAAGCTGAAGGAGCGGGCAGGGTAGGGCTGGCCCCGGGCGCCTCACCCGCCTTGAGTCAAAGACCCAGAGCCCACCCGCTGCCCCCGGGCCCTAGAGCAGGTGGACCAAGGAGGCTCAGAGGCCTGTGCAAGGCTCACGACCAGCCCCTGCCCTGCCCTGTGCCTCAGTTTCTCCGTCTAGTCCTCAGAAACAGTGAAGCCCCTTGTTTTTGGAGACCTTACCCCCGCGGGGACCACAGGGACGGTGGAAGGGTGCACCTGGCCCCCCGCTTCCCTGCCCTGGGGTTGGGTGACCCCGAGCGAGGATACAACCTGCCCATCCTCATGGTGGCTTCAGCGACGGGAGGAGGGGACAGGTAGGATGCTCCTCCTACTTGGGGAGCCGGAGCCCAGAGGGCAGCGTCTGGCCACAGGGCACGTGGCTCTGCAGGAGGCTGGTCCCGAGTGTGCCCCGGCCGCCCCCCAGGGGATGGGAGCCCTGAGGTCACGGACGGGGGCAGCTACTGGCTGAGACTGACCCCCTCACTCCATCCTGCCCCAGCCCTCTGAGCCCTCCGCACCTCACCTCTGCCTGCCGCTCTGCGCATCCCTCTGCCCTCGCCGGTGCCTACTCCCTCCCTCCGTGCCAGTCGTCCGTCTGTCTCTGTCTCTGTCTCCGTCTCCCTCCTCCTCTTCCTGCTCCTCCTGCTAACCCTAGTGAACAGAAGCTTCAGGAAACCATCCTCTCTGGTCCTGGTTAGAAAGCCGCTAACGCTGCTTTAGGGGAAGTGGACGACGAGCCCGGAGTGCCCGCGGTGGCTGGGAGTCTGGGTCCCCCATTCCCTGGGCCTCATCCCCTGGAAGTGGGGATTGGCACGCCCCACCCCGCCCGCCCTCAGGACACACCGGCCCCCACGCGCATCCCTGGCCGGCCGAGGGCCGCACACCCGTCGGAGCGCTGCAGCAATGGGTACGCGGCGCTGGCTCGGCTCCCGGCTTCTGCAGTCGCCCCTGGGCGGGCTCCCTCGTTCCGCTCCGTTCCCTGCAGCCGAGTGGGGCGAGTGGCGGGGAGAGCGGGTTTGAGCCGCCAGAGCCCAGGGCGTCTGTCCGTGGGGGCTACCTGCCTCCTGGGGCCCCTTCCTGGGTGTGCAGCCGGTGCCCTGGCGCGGACGCACTCCCGGCTGTGCCCGCACGGCTGCGCGGAGACCTCCCCCCCGCAGCAGGAGTCCTCCCCACGCTCACACACTCGTGTGCACACGCACGCGTACGCACGCACACCTGCGCACACACACGGCCTGTGGGAGGGTGCCGCCCAGGTAGCTGACTGGTGGGGGTCCGGTGCAGCACGTGCTCCCCGGCTGGGGCAGCCGCCTGGGGTAGTGCACGGTCCGAGCAGATACGGGGGACCGGAGGGAAGTGGCCATGGCCTCACTCCGGGAGTTCTTCGTGCGAACGTGGGCACATCGTTTCACCCTCTGCTTAACACGGACGTGTGCGAGGACCGGCCCTGCCGTCCCCAGGACCCTGTGTTATCTATCTCGTGGATCCCAAACCCTCTGACCCCAGGACCCAGTCTGCACCCACTTCCTGTGGCAACCCTCCTTCCCCTCGGAGCCATCCGGGCCCATCCCACACCCGACTCAGACCCAGTCCCCCACCCCAGCCCCCACCCCCTACCCCGGTCCCCCCCCCTGGTCAGACCTGGTGCCCTCCCCCCACCCTTAACCACCTCCCAGACCTGGTCCCCCCCACAACCCTTCAGAACCGGTCCCCCCCAGCCTCCCAACCCCAACCCTGGACTCAGCCCACCCCACCACCCGCCAGACCCGGTCCCCCCACACCCCCAGCCCCTCCCGGACTGGGCCCCCCCCACCATTCCCCTCCAGGACCCGGTCCCCCACCACTAGCCAGCCCACTCCTGGGACCGGGTCCCACCCCTCCCCCCCCCCAGCCAGCCCACTTCTGGGACCTGGTACCCACTCCAATCAGCTCATTTCTGGGACCCGGTGCCCCCTCCCCCCGACCAGCCAGCCCACTCCCAGGACCTGGTCCCCACACCCCCAGCCCCTCCCGGCACCAGGGCCCCCCCCCACCATTCTCCTCCAGGACCCGGTCCCCCACCACCAGCCAGCCCACTCCTGGGACCAGGTCCCCCCCCCCTCCACCACCAGCCCATTTCTGGGATCCGGTTCCCCCTCCCCCTGACAAGCCAGCCCACTCCCGGGACCCGGGACCCGGGACCCTTTCCCCCGACCCCCAGCCCACTCCTGGGACCCTGGCCGGCCTAGGAAGGCTCAGGCAGGACTGCTCTGGTCCGTGTGCCTGCTTTGCCCCGCCCCGGTTCCGTGAGAACAGTGTCTGCTCTCGTCTCGGCCTTTGCATTTCACTTGCAGTCGGCCGCCCCGCGGCCCCCCTTGGGCGCGCCCTCAAACGTGCCGAGTGGGGAGTCCCCTCTGCGGCCGACGCCGCCTCCGAAGCCGCCAGTAACGCCATGTTAGTGCCTCTCCTCGCCAGTGCCCCCCGCCCCCGGCTCTGCTCTCTGAGTCACATTTTGCTGTTTTAAGCTTTTTCTGTCACCTCTGCCATCCACTCTGGGGATCCTCCCCACCCGGCCCTTCGCCAGGCTCCCCTCCTCCGTGCGGCCAGGGACGGGATTGGGTCGGGTCAGCGTCGCAACACTGTGCACCGGCCTGCCATCGGCGTGTGGCTGCACCGGGGTCTGGGTTGCGCGCTGCGTGTTGTAAGCGCACGTGTGCGTGAGTGGGTGGGTGCGGGGGGTGGGGGGATGTCCCGTGAGCGAGCACGGGGGAGTGTGCGGGGCACTCCTGGCCGTGGGGGGACCCGGGTTCAGGTCGGGACGGATCCGTTGAGGCAGAAACCAAGTTGGGAGGCCCAGGCAGGGACGAGGCTCCGGGAATACGCGCTGTTTGCTTCACACGCCAGTCTCTTCGGGGTGGAGGGTGCCATCCTGGGCCTGTCACAAGAGCCCTGGGGGACATTCCCTGCTAGGTCACGCAGCAGGTTCCGGTCAGTGGCCCGGCCCACCCTGAGCCAGGCTCACGCCCCTCCTCCGCATCAGGGGCATCTGACCTTCTGAAGGGTCAGACTGTACCACTGCCCGCGGGCCTCCCCGCCAGCCCCTCTCCTGCCCACTGATCGCACCCGGGCCCGCACGGGCTCCTCCTCGTGGCCCCGGCAGAACTCGGGGCTGCGGGGATGCCATTAAAGCAGGTCCCCAAGCCCGCGCCATCTGCCAGCCACCTCGGGCTGTAGATGTCAGGGCTCCGGCCCGAGGGAAGATGGCTCACAGCAGGATGAGACTGCCCCTCTGCCCGCCCCAGGGGCTCTGCCCTGCCTTCCTGCTCCGAAGGTGGCCAGAGAGGGTCCGCTTTGGGAGGGAGGAGAGAGACGAGGGAGCCCTGCCGGCCGCGGTGGAGACACAGAGGTTCAGAGCCGGGAAGGGAAAAGGACAGCCGGGCAGTGTGTGCACAGTCCTGCAGGGCCCACTTTTTCAGGTTGTGCCCCTCGTGCAGGCAGAGCACCCCTCGTGGGCACGGGCACTGCGGCTGGGGGCCTCAGCACCCGGGGGTGGAGGGGGGCCGGGGATCGGCAGGTCCCCCACCCTGGGAGGGGAGGGGAGGCGGGTCTGTGAGGTCTAGGTCTGAAGCCCACGCAGTGGTCAGGAGAGAAGCGTGGGGGCTTCGGGGTGATTCCTGGCTCGGGCTCGAGCCACTGGGCAGCTGGCCGGGGGGCTGTCCTGGAGAAGAAATGGGGCTGCGGCTGGGGCTGCCATGGGGACCTGGGTCCTGGAGCAGGGAGGGGGAGGAGGGGGAGGGGAAAGGAGGAGGAAGAAGACAGGGAGGGGACAGGCCTGTCCTCTGTGCAGGCCACCCAGACAGGTCTGGAGAGAGGAGGACGATGGCTCTGGCAGGGCCTGTGGCAGGCTCCCCACCGCAGGGCAGAGAGGGTGCACCTCTGGGGAGAGCTCCTGCCCCCGCCCGGTGAGCAAGGTCCAGCCCCGACCCCAGGTCCTCCCAGCCTCTCTCCCAACAGCCCCCGTGCCCCCAGCTGCTTCCTGGTGGCCCTGGCCCCTGCCTGATGGTCCTCGTGCCCCTCACCCCTGCCTCCCCTCCTCGTGCCCCTCACCCCTGCCTCCCCTCCTCGTGCTCCCTCACCCCTGCGGCCCCTCCTCGTGCTCCCTCACCCCTGCGGCCCCTCCTCGTGCCCCTCACCCCTGCGGCCCCTCCTCGTGCCCCCTCACCCCTGCGGCCCCTCCTCGTGCCCCTCACCCCTGCCTCCCCTCCTCGTGCCCCTCACCCCTGCGGCCCCTCCTCGTGCCCCTCACCCCTCCCTTCCCTCCTCGTGCCCCTCACCCCTGCGGCCCCTCCTCGTGCCCCTCACCCCTGCGGCCCCTCCTTGTGCCCCTCACCCCTGCCTCCCCTCCTCGTGCCCCCTCACCCCTGCAGCCCCTCCTCGTGCCCCTCACCCCTGCCTCCCCTCCTCGTGCCCCTCACCCCTCCCTTCCCTCCTCGTGCTCCTCACCCCTGCGGCCCCTCCTCGTGCCCCTCACCCCTGCCTCCCCTCCTCGTGCCCCTCACCCCTGTCTCCCCTCCTCGTGCCCCTCACTCCTGCGGCCCCTGCACTTCTCCTGCCCCACCTGCACCTGCCTCATCCTTTTGATGAGGGTGTCCTGTAAGGAGGGGAGCGGGTGGCCTGGACCCCAGCCCCCACCCCTGGTGGGAATGACCATGGCCCCAGAGGCTCCTTGGAGCTCCTGCAAGGCAGTCACCTGCCCATGGGGGCAGAGCCCCGGAAGTTGTAACAGTGGTGAGGGTGGGGTCGGGCACAATTCCCAGACACGGATTCGAGCCAGCCCCACTGCTGGTGCCCTCACGACAGGCCCCGAGGCTACGAAAGAGTGACTGCGCCGTTCGGAAGACGCGACAGGCTCAGAGCGGCCACAGCGTGGCCCATAGTGGTACCAGGAGGTGCCAGGCTGCAGAGGGCAGTGCCGCCGTGGGGGGCTCCTGGGGGCACCAGCGGAGCGGGGCCTGCCGAGACGATGAGGTGCCTGTGGGTCTCTGTTCTCGTCTCTGTCCCCACCCCCACCCCTGTGTGGCCCTGTCTGTCTGTCATCTCTTCCTGGAGTAGTTCTCTTGTTCTCTTTCTCTCTGTCCAGAGCTCAGAGGCCTGGCCAAACACCGCCCCCCAGTGGCCACCCTGTAGCCCCCCAGCTCCTGCCTCCAGTGCACCTCCCCTCCTGTGGCCTACTGGACAGTTAGGAACCCGGGTCTTCCAGAGAGTTCCTCTCTCACCACTGCCCAGCCCCCACCCCCGCAGACCACCCTCCCGAGTCTCTGGGAGCCCTTGGACTCCGGGCGGGTTGCCGGGCAGAACTCTGCTCCCCAGGAGGGCCCGGGCCTCCTCAAGGACCAGGACCGGAGCGGGTGGAGAGCCCCGGGAGAGGGGCGCCGAGTGGGACCCCCCAGGAACGCGCCCCCTGGCGGGAGGGCGGCCGGGGCAGCCCTGACGCGGCCCCCCGCTGCGCTGTCCGCAGGGCGTCGCTGTGGAGCTCCTGCGTGGTGCTGCCGCTGCTGGCGCTGACCTGGATGTCGGCCGTGCTCGCCGTCACCGACCGTCGCTCCGCCCTCTTCCAGATCCTGTTCGCCGTCTTCGACTCGCTGGAGGGCTTCGTCATAGTGATGGTGCACTGCATCCTGCGCCGAGAGGTGCGCGGCCTGCGGGAGGGGCGGGGGGCGGGGGGCGGGGGGGCGCGGCTTCGGGACCCCCGCTCGCTCCATAAGGCGGGGATGCGCGGCACAGCTGGGGCGGCCGAGGGCCGTCGTCTGCGTAAGGCCCCCTCCTGGAAGCACCCCTGCGCCCCTCGCCGGCTCAGACCGGAGGGGTCCTGTCCTCCTGGGCTCGGTGGGACCGAGAGCCACCGGAAACGTCAGCAGCTTTCACGACGGCGGAGACCCCTGGCCCGGTGTCTCTGGGCCTCTCCAGAGGGAGCAGGAGGAGGCTTTCACCAAACTCTCCCGACGGCCACCTGCCCGGTGGCCACAGCTCCGGTGACGCGCTCTCGGGTCGGGAAGGCGGACACGCGGAGAACGTGCGTCCGGACGTGGGCGGAAGAGGTGCCCTCATGAGGCCAGAGGAAGCCAGGATGTCCACAGAGGCTGAAGGGGCCGGAGCGGGTGGGCAGACACGCAGAATTACCTCCCCTTCCCAGAACCTCCTAGAAAGATGGCAAAGCGATTTTAAAGCGCAGATTGCAAAGAAAGCGGGAGAAGGGCTTCGCAGTGAAGCCTGGGAGTTCGGGGAGAAGGACGGGGGTCAGGAACTCAGCCCGCCTGAGGAAGCCGGGTCTACAGCCGGCGGTGGGGCGGGCCCGGCGCACTGAGGCCAGAGAGCTTCCAGAAGTGGCGCTGCAGGGGCCCTGGATGCCCAGGGAAGGTCTGCGGTGGATGACTGGTTGTCCGCTTAGGTAGCAGCCTGGACGCCCCCGCCCCGGGCTGGCAGCGCAGCCCCCACCCCACCTCCCCCACATGCAGCTCCACCGCCCCGGGTGGGGGCACCCTGGGGTGCCCTGGCGAGGCAGGGGTGCGTAAGCCTGTGTGCTGGCCCTTGGTCACCCTGACAGCTGGGGCCCCCAGCCTCAGACCGCCTGGGAGACAGGTGAGCACCCCCCTCCAGGGGCTCCGACCACAGGGAAAGACCGGATGGCAAAGACCCGAAGCTTCTGATGTTGGAACAGCCCTGTTGGCCAGCCGCCGCCACAGTCTCCACCACACGTCGACGTCTGGCCGGTCCCGCATGTCCACTCTGCAATCCTGAGGACCCGAGGGGAGCCTATGCCGGACGAGTCTCAGATCCAGGCAGCCGCGGGCCCCAGAGACAGCCCAGGAAGAAGCCGTTCCACAGCCCAGAGGCGACGTCCTCAGAGAGAGCGCTCACGCCCCCAGCCCGGCAGCCACGCATGCCTGGCTCTGGCCTGACTGATCCGTGCTACCAATTCTCACTGCTAGTTACTCCATCTTCTATGGATGGGGTGGCCCAAGGCCAGCACAGGGGTGGTTGCCTCGGTGGGGTGTGAGCACATGTCACTGACCAGGCTCTAAGCTCATGCCCTTGGCGCTCAGCTGCCCGGCTTCTGTGAAACAAGAACAGCAGGCTACCAAAAAGGAACAGAAAGGGAGCTTGTGGGAATTCAAAGCATGAGAACAGAAGCGGAGAAGCTCAGTAACCGGATAAAACAGAGGCTGTGTCCTGCAAAGGAGAGAAGGTGGAAACTGGAAAACAGAAGGCGCGTTCTGCAGGCCCACCTGACCCAAACAGGAGGTTCTCCAGGGACCCGGCACAGGCTGCCAGGGTGGAGAGCAGGGATGTCTGCCTCAGGGGCCTGCTCTGGGGGACAGTCAGGCACCCCTGAAGACGCATGATTTCCTAGGATGGTTGGACTTCCCCATAAGCTCTCTGTGACCTCCTGGGTCCCACCTGCAGGGCCCATGCTACAGGGACCCTGCCACCAGGGGAAAGTCGGGCCTCTGTGGGGAGGGCGTGGAACATTTGGCAGGTGGATGAGCAACGTGGTCGTCTGAGTCTCCTGAGGGCAGCAGAGGGGATGAGGCTGGCCGGATGGCCTTCCTGGAGGAGGGGCCACGAGGCCCTCTGGGAGAACATCTGCTCTCTGTGCCAATGGAGACATTGCTTTCCCATCTGCCGTCTCCTGGCCCGTGGCCTGCCTGCGCTGGGCGCACAGTAGGTGCTTAGAGATGTCTGCTAGGTGGCTCAGTGAGTCACAAGGATGGAAGGAAGGTGCACCTGCCAGGGGAGGCCCAGGCAGTGGCCCTGAGGCCGGCGAGACCCCAGCACCACCTCCGATCAGCCGTGGAGCGTCGGGCGCCCTGGGCTCGGCACCTGGAGTGAGTGGGGGCAGGTCCGCGGGTCTGTGCTGGGTCTGGGAGCCAGGAGCCCCAGCCTCAGCGCCCCCTCCTCCCAGAGCTGCCCACCCCACTCCAGATACCTCCTCCAGGAAGCCCTCTGTGCTTTCACTGTTCCCGTGCCTTCACTTACTCCCTTTGCGCATCATGGCCCCACAGCGTCCGCTCCCCGAGGGGGGCTCTGCTGGCTGCTGCCCCGGCCGCGGGTGAAGGTGCGGCCTTTGCTCCTCACGCTCACGGACCAGCACCTCCCTGCAGAAGCAGGTCTCCTCTAGCGCTCTGTGCCGGATGCCTGGGTGGCCTCTGGCCCAGAGCCGCCGTCCCCGCCCTTCTGAAGAGTCCACGGCCATAATGGGCGAGATCCCCTTCAGCGGAGCGTGCTGTTAGTGACGCAGCTTGGGACCCGCCGCCACCACAGACGCGCTGTCCCGGGGCCCTCGTGGAGCCCGGGCGGAGCGCCTCCAGGGCAGCGGGGGCAGCGGAGGCCGTGGCCACTCGGCACAGGGTGTGGACTCCAGGCCCCTCCTCAGCCTGACGGCCGGATCTCACGGACACACTCCGGCCCGGAGGGCTGCAGCGCGTCCTCAGCAGGCCTGGAACTCTCTGAGTTTGGAATTTCCATGCCCCAAAGGGCACGGAGAGAATCTCAGAGACGGGAAGGGAGGCGGGGCCCCGGCACGCAGGCCGCGCTCACGGAGGGGCCGCCCCGCGGTCCTCGCCCTTGCCTTCCCGCCACCCTGCCGGGCGAGCGGTCTAGGGCTGCCGCTGACCGCTCGGCTCTCTCTCGCCAGGTCCAGGACGCCGTCAAGTGTCGCGTGGTGGACCGCCAGGAGGAGGGCAACGGGGACTCGGGGGGCTCCTTCCAGAACGGCCATGCCCAGCTCATGGTAGGGCTCAGCGCGCGGTGCCCCCGGCGGTGTCTCCTCGCCCTGCTCGGAGCTGCTCTGGGCTCCAGCGGCCCCTGAGGAAGAGCTCCGAGCCCAGTCCACCACTGGGGAGACTGGGGCTCACCAAGGTGAAATCCCTGGTCCGGGGTCTGGGGACGGGCAGGGCCCAGATGATGCGTCTGGGCGAGGCTGCCACCGGCCCGTGCCCACCCCCGGCGCCACAGTGCCCTCGCCTCAGCTGCGGCGCCCCCATCTCTGCACCTCCCGTGCCCCCTTCGTTGTCCTCCGGCTCAGCCGGGGTGGGACGTGGCTCACTCAGCCTCCATCGGGCGGACCAGCCCTGGCCTGTCCACTCACCCTCCACCCTGCGTGGCCTTGTCCCCAGCCGGGTCCACGCAGGCCCTCCGGCATCACACGTGCCGTTCGGGTCCAGGTACTGCCCACCCCGCCTGCCCACCTCACGGGTGTCTGCTAAGACGTCACCTCCAGGGAGCCCTCCCTGACCCCCGCCCCCACCCGTGCCATCAGGCCTCCTGTTCAGGTCCTGGCAGCGCCCTGGGTGAATTCTCCACGCTGTCACTCGCCGCCTGCCGCCCGCTGGGTGCCCCCCGGTATGCAGTGAGCCTGGCAGCCGGGAGCTGCTCACTCAGTCCTCGGGGCGCCGAGCCTCCTCGTGGCGGCTGTGAGGCTCGCAGCCGGGACCTCAGCAGATGCCAGCGGCCGGCACCGGGAGGAGGCTTGTGCCCTCACGGTCGTGGGCAGGGGCCCCCGATACCGCTCCGGGCCCCACTTCTCCCCTCAGATTCTGTAGTCTTCCCACCGACCCGACCTCTGGTTTGCAGAGAAGGAGCCTCCAGGTTTGGGATTAGGACCCAGCCCTACGGCCCCTGGAGAAGGCCACGCCACAGCCTGGGGTGGCCCGAGCCGGGTTTCCCAGTCCACCGAGCTCCTGGGCTGGGGTGGGGCAGGTGCCGCAGCGGGGATCTCAGCCACCGCTCAGGGGACAGCTGGCCTCACCCTGGCACCGGACATCTGTGCCTGAACCCGTTCCACCTCTCTGGTCGGCTGGCCTCTGTTTCCTCATCCCCGGGGCTGTGGGGAGGACCACGCAGGTGACGGGGGCGGGCCCCCCACGCCCTGCACATCAGCAGGCGGCGGCCCCGGGGGCTCTGGCGTGACACCCTTTGCGTGCCCTGCCCCCCGGAAGGGACATGAGGCCCTGGCAGAGGGGTCTTTGTGCTGGAGTCCCAGGGGCCGGGGGCCGGGGGAGACAGAGCCGGGGGGAACAGGAGCACGATTGAGCCGCAGTGGGACCGGCCTTCCCAGCTCATCCACAAACGCCCTGGCAGGCGCGCGCACGCACGCACGCGCGCGTGCACACGGAGTACGCAGGGGCGGGGCCGCCCGCCGGGGGTTCTCTGAGCACCGGAGCCCCCCGGCCGTGAGCTGTAACCCTCCTGGCGCTCCGTGGCGGGCACGCGCGTGCGCACACGCACACCCCTCGAGGTGCGGCTCCCGCTCGGCCCGGGGCCTCACCCCGCCCCGCCTCTGTCTTGCAGACCGACTTCGAGAAGGACGTGGATCTGGCCTGTAGATCAGGTGAGCGCCTGCCAGGTGAGAGCGACAGGTGGCCCTCGCCCGGGCCACTTGCTTCTTTTTCTTTTCTCTGTGTGTGCGTCTGTCTGTCCATCCGTCTGCCCTCATCCCACCGCTGCCCGCCACAGCCCGTGCCGTGAGGCTGGGTCACATCCGCCCAGATGGAGGGGCCGCTGCCGGGAGGCCTGGTCTGTACAGGCAGACACGGGGCCTGGCCCGCCCCAACCTTGGCGGCACAGCCACTTCTGCGCCTCCCCACCCACTGCCCTGAGGCTGCAGCAGGCAGGGCCTGTGGGTCGAGGGCAGAAGAAACTGCCAGAAAGCTGTCCGGGAGCTTGGGCTCACCAGGCTGATGCGGTGCTGGCGGAATTCTCAGCACTGGAGCGAACCCCTGGGGCCCGCTGCCCTGGGCCTGGCCCTGTCCGCTCCCCGCCGAGCCCCTGAACAAGAAGCCCTGTGCCCCCCGCCCCCCGCCACCTCCGACACGTCTGGTCTTCGGTCTCCGCTCTCTCTGTAGGGGCGGGGAGGCTGCACCAGCCTTGAGACACTGGAGCCGCCCCGCTTCCACCTGTCACCCACCTCGTCACCCGCCCCTGCCTGCGTCCCTCCAGGGCCCGCGTTCTGTGTTGTCCTCGCGTCTTCATCTTCCACCCAGCCATGGCGGAGGGTTGGCCGGGCCTTCTGGGGGGACATCAGTGGGAGCAGGAGGAAAGCAGGGCAGAGGAGCCAACCCTGGGCCCTAGAGTAATGCTGAGTTTCCTGGAAGCAAGGGGAAAAGGGGAATCGGCTGCCCAATGAAAGGAAACCGCTTTAACGTCGTCGTTCTGAGAGCCGGGCGTCCCGGCAGTGGCAGGCAATGCCGTTCAGAGCGGTGGAGAAGCAGCCGGTCGCACTGCCTTGGTCTGTCAGATACTTTTGAGGAGCGTCTTCTCCAGAGATAGCCATGGGGGGGGTTCGAGACAGCCCCAGATTGGGAGTGTCAGCTGCGGCCCGGTGGCCCCCGGGAGAGCTTCCTGGAGGAGGTGACCTCTGGTTGGGCTGAGTGGGAACTGGACAGAATGGTCTTTCACTTCCCACCTTGGTCTCATGCAGTCTAGGCAGCCTCCCTGAGAGGTGACCCCAAGACTTGAGGGCTTTTGGAGGCTCGGGCCCAGCCCCCTTTGGGTGGTACTGGCCTCTGAGGCCCCCACTTCTTCCTCGTCGGTAAGACGGCGCAGCCTGGCCCTTGATCTCTCAGGCAGCTAGCGACCGGAGGCGTGGCGGAGGGCGGCGGGGGGGAGGGGGGCTGGTGTCACAAACACAGGGCGAGGTGGGCACACGCGCTGGGGGGCTGGGGGCCTAGAAGGAGTCTGGATTTGGGGCCGAGCACGCAGGGGACCCGCAGCCGGATTTCTGCAGGAGAGGTGCCCAGCTCTGTCCGGGCGACGGCCCGCTGTGAGGTGGACGGGGCGACCTCTGCAGGGGGGACCCCGGAGGGGCACAGGTTCGGCGGGCGAGACGGCAGGTCCCCTGTTGGTCGACCTGGAGCGGGGGACGGTTGCAGACATGGGTGCAGGGGGTCGGCGTCCGGAGGCCGGAGAAGAGAAGGGGCCGGGGAAGCTCTGCCAGAGAGGAGGGAGAGTACCGGGGACTGGCGAGTGACCGTCCGCTCGGAGGGCGGGTGCCGGTGGGGTGGCACAGGAAGCCGCTGACAGGAGCTGTGGGCGTTTGGGGGCTGGACGAGGGTGTGGCTGGACGAGGGTGTGGCCGGGTGCCCGCCAGCCAGCAGGGAAAGCGCTCCTCGCTCACAGCGGGCTTCCCGTGGACGGGCCCCGAGTGGGCCTGGCCGCTTCGGGCTCTCCATGGGCCAGTGAGGCTGGATTGACGGGTAAGAGCAAGGCAGGTGGTGGGCAAGCTGGAGCCCGGGTCGGAGGTCGTGGTGGCCTGCCCCCACCCACTGCAGCTGAACAGAAGCGGGCGAGGCGTGCAGGGCCCCGCGCCGCAGGAGCGATGAGGAGTGTGTCCCTGAACTTCGGAGAAGTGCGGGCTGGCTCCAGGGCCGACGGGGGCCCGCTCAGCCGCTGGGAGGGGCTGTGTGTGGGTGGCGGCCCTTTGTCCTCTTGTCCGCGGGGGCAGACAGGAGCACCCCGTGTTCCAGCCTGGCTTGAAGAGGCCAAGGACTCCCAGCTGCAGCAGCACCAAACACAAGTCAGGGGCGCGCCGGACCGAGACCGTCCGAGGCATCCCCGAGGCCGCGCTGACCCCCTCGCCTGTCCCCACAGTGCTGAACAAGGACATCGCAGCCTGCCGCACGGCCACGATCACGGGCACGCTCAAGCGGCCGTCGCTGCCCGAGGAGGAGAAGCTGAAGCTGGCCCACGCCAAGGCGCCCCCCGCCAACTTCAACAGCCTGCCGGCCAACGTGTCCAAACTGCACCTGCACGGCTCGCCCCGCTGCCCGGGCGGCCCCCTGCCCGACTTCCCCAACCACTCACTGACCCTCAAGAAGGACAGGGCGCCCAAGTCCTCCTTTGCCGGGGACGGGGACATCTTCAAGAAGCTGGACTCGGAGCTGAGCCGGGCCCAGGAGAAGGCCCTGGACACCAGCTACGTAATCCTGCCAACGGCCACAGCCACGCTGCGGCCCAAGCCCCAGGAGGAGCCCAAGCACAGCATCCACATCGATCAGATGCCCCAGACCCGCCTCATCCACCTCAACATGGCACCTGACACGGGCCTCCCCGCCCGCAGCCCACCCTCCCGCCAGCCCCCAGGGGGTGGGCCCCCGGAGGCACCCCCCGCCCAGCCCCCACCGCCCCCGCCCCCACCACCCCCGCCGCCCACCCTGGAGCCAGCGCCCCCCAGCCTGGGGGAGCCCGGGGAGCCCGCCGCCCACCCAGGGCCCAGCTCGGGGACCGGGACCAGGAACGAGAATGTCTCCACCTTGTCCGTGAGCTCCCTGGAGGTGAGGGCAGCCCAAGGGTCCCGGGGGGTGGGGGGGCAGGGGTGCTGTGGGCGCTGCTGGTTTGGGCTGCAGCCGGCGGTCGGCAGGCCAGGCCTGGGAAGGCTGGAGGCCGGCATCCTGGCCTCACTCCTGCCGGAAGGGGTCCCCTGGCAAGAGTGGGGACAGGCCTACGCCGGAGAGCTGGTTCCTGGCAGGGCCTGCCCTCACCCTGTTCTCCGGCCACACTGCCCCCGGCCCTGCTGGGCCCTGGCGACGGGGGGCTGGTGGCCTGTGCCATTGCAACGGGGCCCACCCAGCTGGACTTGGGCTGGCTGCAGTCTAGCCCATTCCGTGGTCGGGCGGTCACGGCAGCAAGTCCCTCCTTAGGTCAGCCTGAAGCCTGGAAGTGACCACACTCAGCCTGTCCGGCATGGGGCTCAGAGTGCGTTGCGGGGAGCGTTGCCTAGCACCCCCAGGGACCCCCGCCCTCCCCGGGCCACGCCCCCACCTCCTGGCTCACGGCCTCTGGTGAAGCAGCCCCAGGCCCCGGTTCTCTGTGGTCCCCCAGCCGTGCCACCCGCCCTGCGTCCAGTTCTCGTCTCCTCGTCACTGGCCAGTGCCGGAGGACAATCTAAGACGGTGAAGAAAGGCAGGGGCAGAGAATGTGGAGGCATGGCCCCGCTCTTCCGTCTGGCCTTGGTGTGCCCACAGTCTCCTCCAGGACCCCTGCCCTCTGCATCACCCTTGTCCTCTGTCTCTCGAAGCGGGAGATGGCCCTGGGGACAGTCTGGGACAGAACGTGATGAAAAGCATCTGCAGGCTTACCCCCATTCTGGAGCCGCAATACCGGAGCCCCAGGCGGTCGTGTGACTGTCACTGCTGTCTGGGGCCTTGGGCTTCTATTCCCCTTGGCTCAGCGGGCGCCCCCTCTGCCCACCCTCTTCCCCGAGAGCCCTCGGGCTGGGCCCCCCCGCTGTCCCCGGGCAGGGGCGGGGCCTACAAGCGGCCTGGGTGCTGCCAACTATAGGGCAGTCAGAGGCATGTTCCCCAGCTTGGTGGAGAACCCGAGAGTAGCCATGGGGTGAGGGGGTCCCCAGTCTCCCCCCCCGTCTCAGGCGAGGAGAGGCCCGGACTTGTGGTCTGGGAGGTTTGGGGCGACTGCTTGCAAATGCGCACAACCCCCTTCTCCCCACAGCGGCGGAAATCGCGGTATGCGGAACTGGACTTTGAGGTGGGTCCCACCTCCTGGTGTCCCCTTCCCCAAACACCCGGAGCCCCGGGAGCGGGGTGGGGGGGGGGCGGGTGGGGACAGGCAGCTGGAGTCCAACCAGGGGCAGGGAGGGGCTGGGGGGGAGGAGCCCGGCCAGGCAGGGCGGCTCCTTTCCAGGCTCAGGATGCCCGGCCCCTCCCGCCCCGCAGAAAATCATGCACACCCGGAAGCGGCACCAGGACATGTTCCAGGACCTGAACCGGAAGCTGCAGCACGCGGAGAAGGACAAGGAGGTGCTGGGCCCAGAGAGCAAGGTCTGGGGGACGGGGCGGGGCCTTGGGGCTGCGGGCGGGGTGGTGGGGCGGGGCCCTGGGGCGGGGCCGGCAGAGGGAGAGCCCTTGGTTGAAGTCCCTACGCGCTCCTTCCCCTCGCTTCAACTTTTCCCGAAGACCGGCCCGACGCAGCCCTCGCCAGAGCCCCGCACACCGGCCTTCCCGGGGACCCACCCCACGCCCAGCCCCGTCCGGAGGGGTGCACGGGGGGGGGGGGGGTCTGGCTTCTGCCAAGGAAGGCAACGGCCGAGGGAGGGGTGCCGGGCCGGCGGGGCCCCCACGGCGGCGGGAAGCGCTCCGCTCCCGCTCGGCCCCGGGGGGGGGGGGGGGGGGGGCCTGCAGCCCGCCGTTCCGCCCGCTCAGGTCCCTTCCTCTCTGTTTGATTCCCGTGTGCGTTCTCTCCTCCCCGCCTCCGCTCCTGCCCCGTGGCCTCCCTCTCGGCCCCTGCCGCCCTCCCCGCCCGCCGGCCAGCAGCCGGAAAAGCAGCAGACACCGAACAAGCGGCCCTGGGAGAGCCTTCGGAAGGCCCACGGGACGCCCGCGTGGGTGAAGAAGGAGCTGGAGCCGCTGGCGCCCTCACCGCTGGAGCTGCGGAGCGTCGAGTGGGAGAAGTCGGGCGCCACGATCCCGCTGGTGGGCCAGGACATCATCGACCTCCAGACCGAGGTCTGAGCGGGTGGGCGGCGGCCACGCACCGGGCCCCGAGGAGGACATCCTGCTCCGCCCGCTCCCGCCGCAGGACGGGCACAGACACGCTCCCGGGCTGCGGGCCAGGCCCGCGCCCCGGCCTCAGGGCGCTCGGACGGCGGGCCGGGCGGAGGCCCGCGGCGCTGGGACCAGAGCCGGAGGGGACGGGAGGCCCCGGCGGCCCCGGGTGGGCACAGGGCTCCAGAGGCCGGAAGGTGCCTCAGACTCTGCCCTCCTCGAGCCCGGCGCCGGCGGGCGGGCGGGCGGGCGGCCGCGGACAGTGGCGGGGCGGGTGCGGCCAGCATCCCCAGGACACCTGCCTGAGCTGCCGCGGCAGAGGACCAGCCTGCTTGGCCCAGCTGGCCTGGCACCATTTTTTAGACACCCCTACCCCTCGGGAAGCAGCCAGCCCCCCCCCCCCCTCACCTTTCCAGGGCCCGGGGCCCCTCCCCAGACCCAGGTGGAGAGCCCTCTCTCCCACCTGTGCTGACCCCAGGGGCAGGACTAGAAGCCCACTCCGGGAAGAAGCAGGGGTGGGGAATCTATTTTTTCTCTCCTTTTCTTTTCTTCAATAAAAAGAATTAAAAACCCACATCCCCTCTGTGTGGGCCTTCTCTGTGCGGCACCAGCCCCGCGGCCGCCTTGGTCCCTCCATCCGGGTCAGAAGGGCGGGGCAGGCCTGGTGGGCACCTGGCCTCCACTCCCGCCTCCTACCCTGCCTGGGTGTCAGGAGCTCACCCTGTGTGGGCCTCGGTCCCCAGGCCAGCAGTCACGTGGTTCCCGGGGATGCCGTGAGGGAACCGAGGGGGACCCTCGGATGCTGGGCTCCCTTGCTCCCCTGCCCGCAGACTTTTAGACCCACGGGGCTTGGCGTGTGACTTCCCTGCGCCCTGAGTCATGGCTGGAGGGACAATCCAAGACAGCAAAGAAATGCAGAGGCAGAGAATGTGGGGGGGGGAGGGGGAGGAGGAAGGCCCCTCCCGCCTGGCCTTGGTGTGCCCACTGTCTCCTCCAGGACCCCTGCCCCCTGCATCACCTGTGTCCCCCAACCTTCCCCTTTGTCCTGGGGCAGGTGTGAGGAACAAATGTGGACACGCCCAGAGCCACGCCCCCGTCTCCATCCTGCCCCGCCCTCTGCCACCCCCCATCTAGGCCTGGGGCACACAGTTTGAGAAGCTTGTCTCTCCAGGAGAAATGCCGGGTCCTGCCTCTCCTCTGTATTTCCAGCAGGGGGCAGCCTGCGCCTCCACTGGGAGCCAGGCTGGCAGGTGCGAGGCTGGGAGGGGCGGTGAGCCAGGCTCCCCCCACCAGGCTGCGCTTCCCACCCTGGGGGCAGACCCCCAGACCCCGCTGGACCCCGGGAGGCGGCAGACAGTGACCACTGGCCCAAACAAGGGGTGTGCAAGTGGTCTGTTTGCGGGTCCCAGCGCCCCGGATTATGGCCCCCCAACCGCGTCATTCAAGATGAAAAAATGCCAACCCCCCCCGAAAAGTGGGGGAGCTGCCTGGCACGGGTCTCACAGCGCCCCACCCACCACTTGTCACAACCCCCTTGGGTCACGGCCACAAGTGGCTGAGGAGGGAGAGGGACCGGTGGTGACCAGGCATGGCTGTGAGGGGCTGGGGAATGCGTGGCCACAAGCGCCCTGGCACGGGCCCGCACGTCCCCGGGAACCAGCCTCTCAGCCACGGTCTGGACACTTCAAAAAGCCAACTCTTGTGGGTGCGATGTGGCAGCCAAACCTCCCCCGGCTGAGGCTTAAGTTTTTTTCGAACACTGGGTGCGCCCAGGCTCTCCCCACACAGAGAAGCCTCCAACTCCGAGCGCATCTGGCCTGGGGCGGTGGGGGGGGGGGGGCGGTTCGGACGAGGGCGGCCACTGGCTGCCTTCTCATCCTTCCCCAGAAGGAGGCCGGAGCGCCCCCAGGAAGGGGGTCCTGGTGCAGAAAGCCCTGAGCCCCCCGCCACGCTCCTGGGGGACGGCGCACGGAGCACAGGGTTTACCACTGCCCTCGTGGTGTGACCCAGGCAGGGTCCGGCCGGTGACCTGCCCTCCCCTGTGCTGCTCGCTTGTGCAACAGAAAAGCTGGGAAAAACAGCAAACCAAGATGGACCCGAGCCACACGCTCCCTGCATGCGATGGCAGTAACCCGGGGGCTCAGGGTCAGCGGACCCAGGTCCCCCCGTCCCGGCTCCCTCCAGGAAGGCTGTGTCCTTCCAGGAGAAGCCCCGTTCCCTGTTCTGCCCCGGGCCCCACGTTCACGGCTGTTCCGTGCTGCATGGCCACCTGGCACAGTGACTGGTCGCAGAAATGGCTGTCCTCTCTCCGGGCCTCGGTGCAGGAAGCCCGCCGGGGACGTTACCCACCCCCCCCCCCCAGACTCATGGAAACCCCTGGGCCTTGCGTGGGTCCGCCTCCGTCACCTTCCGTGGGGGGCCTGCCGCAGCTGCTGCGCTCTTGCCTCAGGGACCGGGGAGGGGTCCGGGTGCCGGGTAGTGAGCCCAGCTCTCCCAGCCCTCATCCCTGTGGGGAGGTCACCCAGTGGCAGCCGGGAGGCGCCCCGTGCTGTTCCCACTGCCAGAAGCCACTCCTTTCCAGAGGTGGTCGGGCCACCAGAGAGATGTTTTCTTCACTGTCCGGGCGCCTCTGTCCAAGTGCCATCCCGCCACGGGTGCTCGGAGAATGCCTCCGCTGCCCCCTTTTGCCTGCCACCGGCAGTGCATCGTGGCCTAGGGGAGGCGCCCAGGATGGCGGTGGTCACCCTCAGGGGCGGGAGCACGTGCGGCCAGAGCTCCTCTGGTGGCGCTGGCGGTGGCTCTGACGGTGGCGATGATCCGTGTGGCTGGTGGTGGTGCCGGGGTGGGGGTGGGGGGACGGGGGCATCTGGCAGATGGAGGGACAGAAGGGTAGGAAGGAGGCTGCCCGAGGACAAAGACCAGAGCCTGAGTCCCCCGGGGGGAAGGGGGGGAGGGCAAACTGGAGGCAGCCTCCTCCAGGCCACACACTCCTGACACCCAGGTCCTCCTCACCCGGCGTCCTCCTGTCACCAAGGCCAGCAGGGCCGGGCCGAGCCCGGAGGGAATCCCAAGCAGTCCCTGCTCGCCCGGTGGAGACGCCCTGCCCCTGGGCAGGGGGAGACCCTCCCTGGAAAAGCCTTCACAACCACCCCCGGGCCCAGCCCCCAGCTGGCCCCCACCAGCAGCGAGCCCCCCACTATCTGGAAGGCCCTCTTCCAGGCCAGCCTCCCACTGCCGTGCCGGCCGCCGCGCAACACCCTCCGGCCCCTCCTGGCCTCAGCCAAGATGAAGGGCCCGCCTCCAGGCTCCCGTCACCTCCCCTGGCCCCGCACCCGACAAGGGCTTTTGCCTCCACAGAGGAGCAAATCCACGGTGGGCCTCATGCCCCGGGACTGTTCCAGAACCTTCCACCAGCGGGGAGTGCCCTTCCTGGGCCTGCTCCACCCACCCCCAGTTCCTCCTGGAGCCTCCGGGCTATGTCTGGGCAACAAGGGACCTGTGTGGCTCCCCTGGGGTGACAAGGCAGCTGGTGTCCCACCTCAAAAGTCCAGAAACCGCCACCCACCCCTGGTGGCCATCCTACTGCCCTGAGAGGTTACCGGCAGCCCTTTCTGACAGATGTAAAATCTGGGGTCCCTTGCTACCGCCCCCCCAGACCCCGGCAGGTGTCTGGGCTCATCCTGAGGAGTGTCCGCCCCCTGGGGAGGATGCCGGGGCCCTGGACGGAAGGGCTGGCACACCGGTCAGGGCCGGGAGGGGTCACACGGGCCTCTGCCTGTGTCACTAGTGTGCCCACTACTGCCAGTGACCAAGGGAGCTCCCAGACCTCCTGTGGAGTGCACCTCTCCGCACGGGGGTGTCCCATGGTCCTGGCCAGGTCTGCTCAGAACGGTCCACAGAGGGGCCCAAAGGTGGGCCGGCTAGGGGCAGAAGGCCTTGACCTTGGACGAGCCCCGCCCCTCTGGGCCTCGGTTTCCCCTCTGGCACTGTGGCAGCAGGATCGGGTGACAGATCCCTTCCAAGGCCAGCAGTCTGTGGCCCTGTAACCTCTTGAGGCGGGGAGCAGCGGGCTCCCCCAGTACTTGTCTTAGGGCCTAAAAATAACCAGGAGGGGAAGGGTGTCTCTGAATAGCTCGGGAATGTGCCAGTCACTCCGGCGGAACCACCTCCAAATAAGGATCTGGCAGAGCCGGAAGCCCTGAGACAGTCACTGCTCACGTCAGCCTCCCAGCTGTGCTGCTCCAGAACTTTCCCTCCCACCGCAGCCAGCCCTCAGCCCGGGGCCCCAGGGGTCTCCCCCCAGAGCGGTCAGGGCACGGGGCAGGGGTCCTGGGGCCCCCTGTAGACCACAGCTCCTTGGACAAAGAGTACTGGGGTCTGAGCAGTCACAATCACGGAATCGAAGATTTGCTCATCCAGAAACTTCCCTTTACGTGCGTGGGATCTTAGGACAATCACATTCAGACCCCTCCCCCAAATCTCCGAAGACGGCAGTGCAGGGCCCCCTGAGGAAGGTAGGGTGGGCTGTCAGCCGGCTCTCCCCTTGGCGTCCCAGCCAGCGGGTACCCCGACTGGAGACGGTGGCGGGGGGCAGCCTAGAGCCCTGCTTGGGCCAGTTGCAGGGCGCAGGCGTCCCCAGCTGTCCCAGGAAGGCAGAGGAGGTGTTGCTGGACTCAATATGGCTCTCTGGGAACACCATATGGATCCTGCCCAGGAAGGGGAGTCGGGAGGAGGCAGGAGGCAGCACCCCCACCAGTGGCACCCCTCTCTCTCTCCATCACGGGGAGGCAGCGGTGGGTGCAGTGGCCTGGTTCTGGGACACTTCGGCTGCCTGTGACCTCAGGGAGCCTGTCCCCTCGCTGGTGTGCCTCCTTCACCAGCCTGTGCCCCACCTGTCCTCTCCTGTCCTTTCCAGGCTCAGGGTTCCCGGATCCTCAGAGGGGAGGCAGCTGACAGGCTCCAGCCCGGTCTCTCTAAAAGGGACTTAACCTTCCAGATGGATGGGGGGGGGGGGGAGCGGCGAGGGGGGCCAAGACAGGAAAGAGGGGGGATGGAGTTGTGGTGGAGGAGAGGAGGGGACACGCCCCGGTGACGGTGCCCTGAGAGCCAGAGCAGGGACACCATCCCCCAAGGCTTCTGGCGGTGGGGAGGAGGGTGGGGAGCTAGGCTGAGCCTGGAGGTCATCGGGGTGGGAGGTGGGCACCCGGGGAGGCAGACAGACCCCAGGCTGGAGGCTGCAGACGGCTTGAGAGCCGGGCAGGGGCCTCTCTGCTGGGGAGGGACACTCTGCTCTCAGGCCCTACCCCTGGGGAATCCCAGGGGCCACAATGGACTCTGGCCTCCCCCAGGACACCAACAAGTCACTAGGGGGCAGGTGTGGCCAGGGTCACACGGCTGAGGCCTGCACCGCTGCCTGGGTCGCACTGGAAGCTCCCCCCGCCCCCCACCATCCTGCCCCCCGCAGTCTCTGCCCATGGCTGCCATGTCCTCTCCTGGCCTCACCTTGATGGAGCCACCCGCCCCCACCCCACCCGTGGCTCCCTGTCTCTCTAGAGCCACCGCGCGTCTTGCCTCAGGTTTTGGTGTGGGGGTCCGGTCCCCCCTCCCTCCGGCATGCACATGAGATCTTGTCCTCTGACAGCGGGGAGGGCCGCCGGGGAAGGAGCCCCCCCAGGACCACGCTGGGGAGGGTGTGCAGACCACTTTCACCCACGCCCCGGGATATGGCAAGGTGTGTGTGTGGGGGGGTGGGCAGTGGAGTAAGCCAAGTGGGCAGGATAGGGAGAGGGGACGGTGGAGGCCAGGCCGAGGGCCAGGCTGAGGAGCGGAAGCATACCGCCAGGGCGGGGAGCCGCGGGGCTTGCAGGGGCGGCAGGAGAGGGGGCTCCTGCCGGAGCCTCACAGAGCAGCTGGACCTCAGGGAGGACCAGAGCATCACAGAACGACGCATCAAGCTGCTGGCATCGGGGAAGGGCAGACCCCCGTGGGGCAGGTGCTACTATTCCCATCCCCCCTCGCAGAAGAGCAACGGAGGCACAGAGAGGGTGAGCGCCTTGCCCGAGGCTGCAGAGGCGCGTCCGTGGTGAGCTCTGAAACCAGGCGCTCAGGCTACGGTCGCTGTGGGCTTAAGAGAGGTCACACTGGCCCCCTAGGTTTGTGAGAGCCGAGGATCGATCGTCAGGAAGAAAAGGAATCATTTCCGTTGCATAACTTAAAGCAAAGCAAGACGTGACGCCCACGTACTCGTCGCCGTGGCCTGGCCTACTTTACAGCGCCTACCGGGCTGCACACCTGCCAGGCCCTGATGCTGTCTCGGGCAGGAGGGCGACGTGCCCTCCTCTCTGCACCCATCTACCCCTGCCTTCCCCGGGAACGCCGGGCAGAGACACCCGCCCCTCCCCCACCGTGAGACTCCCGCCCCGCCCCCTGTCCCTCCCTCCTTCCGGGGCCCCTTAAAATCAGGGACTCCCCTCTCGCCACACGCCTCCACGGCTCCCCTAATTAGGCCTTCTCACTGCATTTAATTACACAACCATTCAGGCTTTCTACTTCTTGAGTCACTTCTAGGACGCCATATATTTTTAGAAATCTGTCCGTTTCAACTTAAGTCTCCAAATGTATTGGAATGAAATGGCTCCTAATAGTCTCATCGCTTTTTTTGGTTTCTAATGTGTCTGTAGCTGGGTCCCCTTTTCATCTGGCCTTTGTTTGAACCGTGCCTTCTCTTCTCTCTTGCGTGCCATCTTATCGGCTGTTGCAAAGAACAAATGTTTAGCTCTGTGGGCCTGCTGTATTCATTTTCTTTCATTAATTCCTGCTCTTATCTTTATCTCCTTTCTTCTCGGGTTTACTGTGAACAAAAATAACTAATTCCTTAAGCTGGATGCTTATCACATCAAACTTTTAGCTTTCGATATGCATCTGATGTAAGCCTTTAGGCTACAAATTTCCCTCAAGGTGTTGCTTTGGCTCCACCTTTTTCCATTATCGTTGTGTTAATGGTTACTTTCTTTGATATTTCATATGCTTTAAAGTCCTGAATCATGGAAATTTTTAAATCTGCTTTTTTTGTGATTTCCATTTTAATTATAACGCTGTCATAGGAGCACAGGAGCTATGCTAGCTATAATGCCAGCATAGGAGCTAGTCCGTAGGAGACCTGCTTTGTCGCATAGCAGGTACCCATTAAAAAAAAAAAAAATACTCCCGGTGTATTTTCTAACTGCTAAGCACACAATAGTTAATATGGTTGTAAAGTGCAAAGCCTGTGAGTCTCAGTGCTCGTCTTCCATGCAGCCAATGGTTTTCTTTCTCTGTGACCTGCCAATGTTAAAAAAGGTATGTTGAAAATCCCCACCAGGATAGAGTTTTTTGTAGTTCTACCAAAGTTTGCCTTGTTTATACGTCTAAACACAGTTTAAAACTGTCGCATCTTCCTAGCAAATCAAATCTTTTATTCTTTTGAAGGGACCACCACTCTACATAATAATGTTTTTATCCTTTGACTTACAGTCCCTTGTGTTGGATATTAATGTAAATACCCTATCTTTTGTTAAATAGTATTTAAAATCCAACCAGAGAATCTCTGTTTTTGAACTGGTTTTGGCACTTTAAAAATCCGCTTTCTTAAAAAAACAAAATCATCTTTCTTGGGGCGCCTGGGGGCTTAGTCGGTTGAGCAGCCGACTTTGGCTCAGGTCATGACCTTGCAGTTTGTGGGTTCGAGCCCCACGTCAGGCTCTGTGCTGACAGCTCGGAGCTTGGAGCCTGCTTCGGATTCTGTGTTTCCCCCTCTCGTCACCCCTCCCCTGCTCATGGTCTGTCTCTGTCTGTCTCTCTCTCACTCTCTCAAAACTAAGTAAACATTAAAAAAAATAAAAATCCTCTTTCTTGGATATTGAAACAATTGCACTTTTTAAATACCTATTTTTAACCCACTTTTACCTTGTATTTGGTCCAGAAACCATAGATTCTTTCTACTCCTTTTCAGCTTACCTTTGACATTTTACCAGTTGTTTAACTTTATAAGGTCTGAAATGTATCAAAATAGTAAATCCTTTTCAAACAATACAAGGACCTCAGCACATTTTAATCATTCTCTTTGGACTTACGTGGTCTACTATTTTAGCTCTGTATTTTTGAAACTGCATAACCGAGATATTATTTTTAAAAAGTAGACAATATTTGGTTGTACTTACTTATGTGTTTCACGGTTACTTTGCTCACCACTCAATTGGGCTCTGTGCCCAATTCCGATCCGTGGGTGTGCGTGTTGGCGGTGTTGGAGGGGGGAGGTCCCACCAACAAGCAACGCTCCACACACCAGCAGGTGTCCTACAATTCAACTCAACTCCGACACGACCCGCACGCGGCTGCAGCGCCCCCAGGCCGAGGGCTCCGTCCCACAAGGCCGCCCCCACTTGAGGCTCCAGCTGCGAGCCCAGCTTGTCGCCACTGCTTCTGACCAACCAGCCTACGCGGCAGGTCCCCACGACCCCCGCCACGGGTTTGGTTAACTTGTTAGAGCGGCTCCCGGAACTCAAACACTGTACTCATTCGATCACTGGTCCGTTGTACAAGGATGTAACTCAGAACAGTCGGACAGAAGTGGTGCGCAGGGCGAGGTGTGGGGAAGGGGCACAGCCATCCTCCCCGTGTCACCAGTGTTCACCTACCAGGACGCTTCCTGAACCCCTTCCTTGGGGGGCATTAATGGGGCTTCGTTACGTAGGCATGACCGATGAGCTCATTGGTTATTGGTGATCGATTCAACTGCCAGCCCTTCCCCTCTCCCCAGATGTCAGGGGTGAGACTGAAAATTCCAAACGTCTAATCCCACCGTGGGTCCCCCCCCCCCCCCCCCGCCATCTTGAGGTGAGGCCCAAAGGTCGTCTCATTTACACAACAAAAGATACCTTTCGGGGGGGGTTTCTTCACTTATGAACCCCTGGGTTTTAGGAGCCGCCGTCTCAGAAAGGAGGCCCGAGACCTAATGATGCTTGTTACAAATCACAATGTTACGTCAAGTCCCCTTAAATTTCATGCCTTCCCTCTTGAGCATATTCTTCCAAAGTCCTTGCAGCCTGTCCATGGTAATGGTCTCTCTTCGCACAAGCAGAAGACTGAGCTGCCCCCACTCCGGGCCCACCGGCCCACTGCCCCTGCCGTGTGGTCACCACTGCCCCCTGCAGTCCCGGTCTTGGGTGTTTATTTATCCCTTTTCTCCCCATAACCCTCCCCAACCCATAAACAACTACTCTAGTTTAGTTAATGTGTCTATTTCCTTTGTAATTGCTCTCAGGAAAAAAAAAAAAAAAAAGGAAAAAGGTTTTTTTAACTTTTGGAACTAATTTTAGGCATACAGAAGAGTTACGAAAATAGTACCGAGGCTCTGTATGCCCCTCACAAGCTTCCTCTAACGTTAACGTCTTACAAAACCGTGAGACAGGGGCGCCTGGGTCGCTCTGCCGGTTGAGCGTCTGACTCTTGATCTCGGCTCAGGTCATGATCCCAGGGTCGTGGGACTGAGTCCTGCATCGGGCTCCGTGCTGACCATGGAGGCTGCTTGGGATTCTCCCTCTGCCCTGCCCCACCCCTGCCACCGTCTCGCACGCTGTCTAAAATAAAAATAAACTGTGAGACAGTTATCAAAGTGTACGGATTTTAAATTTATTTAAATTATATTATATACCTCATTCTGTTTTGACTTGTTTCCACTAAGCATTTTTTAAAAATTTTCGTTTAATGTTTATTCATTTCTGAGAGGCAGAGAGAAAGAGAGAGAGCATGAGCAAGGGAGGGGCAGAGAGAGAGAGGGAGACACAGAATCTGAAGCAGGCTCCGGGGTCCGAGCTGTGAGCACAGAACTCACAAACCTGTGAGATCATGATCTGAGCGGAAGTTGGACACTTAACCAACCGAGCCACCCGGGCACCCCCAACCACTAAGCACTTTTTTAAAAAAATTTTTTAAAAAGATCTGGGTTGCTATGTGTGTACTTGATCCGTTATTTTTCTTTTTTTTTTCCTTTTTCTTCACATGATTTAATAAAAAAAATACTGCCCGACGTACATCCTAGATGAAGCTACATGTAACGACACACTCCGTGCATGCTGACGCCGATGTGCCTGCCGGAACTTTCCATGCTTTACCCCCACTTTCCTGGGGCACACATTATGTACAGTTAAGCCCCACCCACCTCAAGTGCTTGAGGAGTGTGGGCAAACGCACACACGTGCAGAGCCAGCCCCGCGGTCAAGGGTGCGCCGGCTGCCGGGAGACACCCACACCCGCACGCGCAGGGGGACGGGGCGCCGGCTGCTCTCCTGCGGGGCTCGGGGCTGTGTCTCGTGGGCGGCCGTCCCCCGTCAGCCTGCGGGCTCCTATCCTTCCAGAGGAAGCCGTGGCAAAACACAAGTTGTTAAGAAGTCTAACATCCACTCTTCTCCCTTGTGGATCGTGCTTTCGGTGTTAAATCTACAAACTCACGGTCACACAACGACGCCATGCAGGTTTTCTCCTGTGGGACCTTCTAGAGGTTTTACAGATCTGTATTTTATGTTTCGCGCTCAGATCCACTGGAGTTCACGTCTGTGACCGGCGTGTGGGCTCCGTCTGGATTCTCTTCTTTTTTCAACGTGGAGGTCCAATTATTCCAGCATACTTGTTGGAAAGACTATCATTTCCCCTACTGAATGGACTTTTTCTCTTTGCCAGACATCAGCTGGCTGTAATTGGGGGGGAGGGGAGGGGTCTATTTTGTTCCACTGACCACCGCGTGTCTTCTCGTGCCAAAACCACACTGCCTTGACATTTCATTCTTTTTCTGTCTCCTGTTTCTCTGTTGAGACGTTCTAATTTTCCATTTATTGTACGAGCTCTTAGGGCTTGGTTAAGTCGTTGATTCAAGGTCTTTGATAATTTCAACACGTGTTATCTCTTAGTTGGTATCTATTGAATGCCTTTGCCCTTGCACTTGAGATATTCCTGTCCTGTCACATGGAAGCAATTTTGGATCGCATCCCGGACACTGTGGTATTTATTTGGTTGTGACGCCCGGTCCCACTTGAATTCTGAGAGGAATATTGATTTGGGGGAGGGGACGTTTTTGCAGGCAATCAGATAGGCTAGGTTCCTGCTGCCAGCCCCACTTTCCATGAGCTGTGGTCCTAAGACCAGGTGGGTTTTCAAATCGTTCCCCAAGCTCTTGAGACCTGCCTTGTTTGTGCACGGGGCAAGCCTGGGACCTGGGCAGGTCTGCCCTTTAGATCAGCTCTAAAAACCTCTATATGCTGTTTCTGGTTGGCCCAGAGCAGGGTGAGCCCAGGGTACGCGCATGACTTCATGTGGTCGCTCCCCCAGACCCCTCCTCGTGGAACTTCCCAATACTTCTTGGCTCTTAGGGGGCCCCCACCCCCACTCTAGCCTTCTGGCTAGAGAGTTGGGACTTTAGCTCGCCCCTCAGCGGTGCACCTGCTCTAACTGGTTCTGTCTCCCAAGCCAAGACCACAGAAGGAGAGACACAAAAAAGCAACCCCTTCCCCGCAACCCCCTTGGGTTCAGGTGTCTGTACCGCCTCCTTTTCAGAGTTGCTGGGGACTGGGGCAGAGACAGAAAGCAAACAGGAAAACAAGGGCACGGCCTCTCCTTTCCCTGTCACGTTAGGACCCCCCTCTTCCGGCTCCCTGCGCAGAACAGGGGGCCTTCTCTCGAAGCTCCTTCTGTCTACACCTGCTGCACACACCCAGGCTTGGGGCGGGCTGAGTGCAGTCCAGGAAGTACCAGGGGAAAAACAGGGAACATACCGCCAGCTCAGTGGTGCTCTGAGGTCTACACTCCACGTGCTGCTATTTACGAAGCCCTCAGAGAGCCCTCCGTGCACGGCGCCCGCGAGTTTCAGCCATGTTCACCAGAGAGGCGATGTGGAGCGTGCGGGCTCCCACCCTGCCGAGAACCGGAACTTCCCACCGTTCCGTGGCTCCCCGTGGCCTACGTTCCCTGTACTTCATCTGTCCACTTTTCAAACTGTCGTCACAAGCACCACGATGGTGTATGTCCCCCCACAGGCCCCCTTTTGTATGAGGATTGCCCGACACGGGGCTCAAGCTCACAAACTGCGAGATCGTGACCTGAGCTGACGTCGGACGCTTAACTGGCTGAGCTCCCCAGGCACCCCGAGAATCGCTCTCCTTCGTCAGTGCAGGTGTGGACTGCCGGCTTACCGGGTAGGTGCATTCTTAACCCGGTGTGAGGCCGTCAGAATGTGCCAGGCCCCTCATAACCACAAGTTCTCGCCAGCACCGGGCATCGGCCGACTCCCTAGCTGTTGTCACCCAAAAAGGCATAAAGTGAAGCATCATTTGTGGACCGTGCGCCTTCCCAAATCGTTAATGAGTTTCTGCACCTTTCCGAGTGAATGCCTGTTGGCTTTGGGGGCCCCTCCCATGTGACTTCCCTGCTCATACCTGGGACAAGCTTTCTGTGGGACTGCCTCCTCATCGACCGCTCTGCCTGCCCCAGATGTCGGCTCCTGCCGCCGCAGGTTTCTTCGTGCTGTCACCGGTGTCTGCTCTTTAGCTGCGCCGTCTGTCGCCGCACAGGCCCGGCTGCGGTGCCGCTGTGGGGAACGCCGCCCCAGCGTCGCGGTGACGGCCTTCTCTCTTTCTGCAGCTGTAGTTATCGGGTCTTTCGGGCTCGTGTTGGTGGAATCGCATACCCCCGTTTTTGCCTTACGGTTTATTCTTCCGAAGCTTGTTTTTGAGGCCCTTCGTTGTCCATATTTTATTCTGTTAACTGCCAAGCCTGTCCTTGCACGTTTCACTCTGGAGCTGCCTCCTGCGTGGCGTTGGTCGGGGACCAGCTTACTTTTGGTCCACCCAGCGAAACGGTTACTCCCGACGTGACCACTGAAATAACCCACCCTTTCCCTATTGACTCGTTCTGCGGTCTTTCCCGGAAGCTGACTACGGTGCGTGTGAACACGAATCTGTCCGCGAGATGTCTGCTGCTCTGTGGATCTGTTCTTCAGCCAAAACACACTCTTATTTTATTTTTTGCTCTTCCCGGTTCCTAAATTTACTGCCATGACTTTACAGGATGTCTTGCATTTGGTAAGAGCCTAGCAGCGGCGGCTTGTCTATCTCCAGGCCGAGCGTTTGGTGCTTACGTATTTATGACGGGTACAGCTCGTGTGCCCCCTCCCTTTACTGGTACCCACATCCGGTTTTGCCCATTAGAACAGTTTCTGCGTCTCGGACTCCATTTTGCCAGCTAACCACGCTGCTGACACAGCTCTCTGGTTCCTCTGCGCTCAGGACGTCTTGCTCGGTTCCGTGTCTCCCTGGCTCCTACAGGCTGATCTGGGCCGGGGAGCCGGCGACTCGTGCAGGCGGGCGCCTAGCGCATCCGGTCTTTCTGCACCTCACCTCCACGCTTGCAGCCCGGCCGTCCTGGGGTTACAGCTCCAGGCGGACGGTCACTGAGCCTTGTCCTCTGCCGCTGCCCCAGGCACCGCCGTCGGCCCCAGGGACTCTGCACCCGCGGGCGAGATCGCTTTCTTTAGTGTTCTGTGCGGTCTGTGTCCTGGGGTATCTCACTGCGCTTAGTAGGTGCTGCGCTTCCTACCACGGTGGACACAGGTCTCCCCTCAAATCTGGGGAATCGTTTTCCTGGGGAATCTGGGAGTTCGTTTTCCGTGCAGCCTCCAGTCATTAATTCACAGGGAGAACCTCTGGCCCCTGAGACTCTAATTCAGGGACTGCATTTTCCCTACCTCAGGTTCTGATTCTTTTCCAAATCTGCTTGGCTATTTTTGATAATTCTCTTTGGTCATCGTATGGTTGCCTTTTGTCCCTTTAAAAATTTCCTATGTGATCATTTTGCGAACCGCATTTGTTCATCGCGGTTCCTCGTCCTGGGAACATCTGCAGTCCCCAGGGGCCTGAAACCACGGGGCTTCCTGTCCTCGCTCACGGGCTGCTTTCCTCCCGTCTGCGACCTTCTGGCCGGAGCCCGAGCGGCTCCACTCAGGCGTCTGTGCGCTGAGCCCGGGAGGTGGAGCTCCGTCCTGCCAGGCAGCTTCCTGCTCACCGCTGCTTGGAACCGGTGGGCGACGCGGCCCCCAGCCCCCCCCCCCCCGCCACCCCTAGAGCCCAGGCTGCGCGCATCGGGCCCCCGCTCCCTCCTCCCTCACTTGGGGAGCCAGGCCCTGGCCCCACCCCGGGGCCCCCAGTCCTGTCTTTCCACCCACCATTCCCGTTGTTGGCTGGCTTTCGGCTACTTCCATTTTTTTTGCTTTTTGTTTTTAAGCTTTTGGAGGTTTCCCTCACTGTTCTCGAGAGTCAGCAATCCATCCGAAAGTACATTTATTGTAATGTAGCCAACGTCTACTTGTATTTTCGCGGGAGGCCACTTTGGAACACCTAGTCTGCACGCCGCAGGCGTCGGAAACTTCTGCTCTGGCTCGTGTCCCCACGGCCGACCCCAAAGTGCTCTGGAGCAAGACACGGATTCCTTCCGCGGTCCCCACGCCCTCTCTGGAGGCACACTCTGCTCCAGGCCCTTGCGACGCCTCGCTGCCCGTCCTCTCCCCCACCCCTCCCCCCGCCAGCTGCCGTGTATCCTAAGTACTCTTTGCCGGGACACCCTCCTCAGGGGAACCACGACAAGCGGGGCTTCTCGTTCACAGCCAGCCTGCCTCTCCTCCCCAGACCCCAGCGCCGCCCCCCCAGCTCAGACCGTCCCCCGCCCCAGGCCCTCCTCCAGGGGGCACACGCCCTGGTGCTCCCCGCCTGGCCTCCCCGCCCTGGCCACCTAGCGCCACCACCACGCGGCGCTCGGACGGCAGGAGCCGGGCCGTGCCCGGCTGCCGGGAAAGGCCGTGGGGTGCGGCCACACTTCTCTCCCACCAAACACCGCCATGGGCTCCCCGGCTCTGGCACACGCAGACCCAGACCCGAAGGCATCTGCAGCTGCCCAGCCCGCCGCCCCCTGCCCGCGGCTGGCAGAGCGCGGGCCCCTGCCTTGGCTCACACGGCACCCTCTGCAAAGACGGGCTCCCACTCGGTGCCTTCCGCCCCTGACCGCTCCCTGGTCACGTCCTCCAGGCTGGCCTCCAGCTGGCCCTCTCCACAAAGCTCCCCTCACTTCCCTGGCTGGAGGCAGAGTCTCGGGGTGGTCCCTGGGCCCCCGGACAGCTGTTGGGGTGCATCTGCACTTCTCTCCGAGGGCCAGTGGCACCCTGGGAGGACGCGAGGGCCAGGGTCACCCCGGGAGGACGCGAGCTGTGTCCCAGGCATGGTCTTAACTCGCTGGTTTGACTCACGTTTACCAGGCGATTACCATGTGCCCACATGCCATCCCCAGAACAGCCACAGTGGGCAAGGGGGCCGTTGGACACAACTGAAGGGCCCCTCGCCGCGGCCCGGAGCAGGAGGGAAGGCTTTGCCCTGCCCACTTGGGCTAGGGAGAGGGGGCGGGGCAGGCAGGGAGGCCAGCGAGACCAGGCACCAACAGGGCAGCACAGGAAGGTGGACACAGGGCCCCGAGGGTCTCGGGGCCACGCGTGGTGCAGGAGGGGAGGCTGGGGGGGGCTTGGACCACGGCAGGGCAGCGGGAAGATTCTAGATGCTGGGGATCGCCGGACCTGGGGAGGGCTGGGAGAGGTGTCAAGGCTGACCCCCAGGGCTCCGGGCCGAGTACCAGCAGAGCTGCTGAGGACCCCACATCCTGAGCGTCTGCGTCTGGAGGGGAGGCCACCCAGCCCTACTGAGGGGGGCGCAAGGCAGGGAGAGCCCAGGGAGGCCAAAGGGAACTCTGTCACATTTAATAGAGAACGTCAAACACACGCTGGGAACCAGCACGACATCGAGCCACGGTTCAGTGGGTCACGTACTGGGACAGCTCCCAGATGTCCTCCAGGAAGCTGCTGTAGAATCTGCGGCTCATGGAGTCCGGGTCCTGCTTCAGGATCTCCAAGTCTGCACAGAGACCCCCGGGTCTGACACACGCCCCCCCCCCCCGGGGCAGGGGGCAGTCTGCTGCGGGAGCTGAAGGAGGAGGGTCCAGGGGGAGGTGCACAGCCGTCCCGGGAGCCCCGTGGGGTGTATGTGGGGAGGGGGGCACAGCCCTGTCCTGGAACCGAGTCTCAAGGAGGAGACGATGCCCTGTTCTGGGGACAGGCCGGCTAAGGGGCCTTCTGAAGAGCTGGGGAACAAAGAAGCCCCTGTGCTGGGCCAGGGCTCACGTTTCCTGAGGGTCCTCACGTCGGCCTTCCTCAGACAGATGCAGAGGTCGGGAAAGTAGTCCTGCAGCATCCCCCCTGCACCAGGGACGGAGGGTGGTGGGCCCGGGTGCCTCCCTGGCCCCTGCGGGAGGCCAGCTTGGCCCCGACAGGAGACCGGCCCACCCGACCCCCGGACACGGGAGCCCGGCCCTCCCGGGGGCAGCTCTGGGCTCTGAGTGGTGGGGGCTGGGTGGGCACGGTGGGCGGAGCACAAGACCAGGGGCCAGCACCCACCGATGAACTTCATGGCCGCCTGCTTCAGGTTCCTGTCGGGGCTGCTCAGGTAAGTCAACGCCTGCATGAGAAACTGGTGGTAGTTGCCAAGGTTGCTCTCCACCTGGGGAGGGGGAAGAGACGGGTCCCCCGGCTCCCTGTGACGCCGCTCCGCCCGAGGCCCCCGGCCAGCCCTGCAGTCCCAAGACCCATGACGCCCCCCCATCCCACCTCGCGCTGGGGCCTGTGTCAAGGCACCTGGGACCCTGCACTCTGTCACCTCTCCCCGGCACGTCCTCCGGGAGGCCTCCCCGGCCCCTCCCACCCCCCACCCTCCCCAGCTTCAGCAACAGACCCAGGGCCAGTCAGAGCCAAGAGGAGGCAGGGAGGTCTGCTGGGCTCTTCTGCACCAGGACTGGAGCCCAGCCTCTCTTGCCGCCCTCGCTCGCTCCCCTGGGCTTGTGCTGTGGACACGCGGGGTGTGTGGCTGCTCTAGGAGGGGACAGCGGGCTCAGGACGGGACGGCCCCTGGACCGAGGATAAGACCAATCTAAGGACGTGGGGCAGGGGACGGACGCAGCCCGGGCTGCTCGTCTCCACTGCTGGCCCAAGCTGCTTTGTGGCAGCACCCTCTGGGCCTTTGCAGGATTATAAACCGGTTTATTTTACCGTCTAAGCCTGCTGGAACCGGCTTTTCTGCCACCTGCATGACAAGAACGTCGGCCCCCTCGCCTCAGCCCCCAGGCCACCCTGGTGCCCCCACTTCCCGCAGGGACCCTTGGCCACTGTGGCGCCAGGCCGTGCTCCCCCGAGGGGCGCCCGCTTCAGGTCACCCCTGCCCGGCCTGGCCGTCCTCTCTCTGGCTGCGCCCTGGCCGGGCTGACCCTCGGAGCTGCGTTTCCGCCCACACCAGCTTCCCTCCACAAACGTCAGACCAACACTGCAGGTGGGAGGTCCAGGTTCAGGCACCGGGCGGCCTGAGGTCCCAGCCCCTCACCCCCGCCATCCCCAACCACCGTGATCGCCTGTGCCTTCTTGTCGCAAACCCACATTCTGGGGTTTTGGCCGTCAGCTCGTGACCTTAAAAAGACAACCGCCTTCCTGCTCTGTGCCCGTTCTGGGACCACCTCCAGAGCTCCGAGCCCCCTGAGACGCACTCTGGGCTCTCACACCCTTTTCCACTCAGACACCAGGACTTCCTGGAGGCGGCTGATCCCTGGAGAGAACAGGCACTAGGAAGGGCCTGGAACATTCTAATGCTGTCAGAAACAAGGATGCCTATGGACAGAGAGTCCAGGGACAGAGCTCACAGGAAACAGGATTCAAGTTCAAGACAGGCCAGGTGTGACAGTCTGAACAATAAAAGCAATGACACCAGCAGCGGTAACAGTGCCTCCCTGGAAGGAGCGGGGTCCTTCGTGAGCTGAGGGACCGGCTGGACCGCCCCTCCCAAAAAAGATATGTTGATTCCTAACGCCCCAGACCTCAGGATGGGACAACACTCGGAGATGGGGCCTCTGGAGGCAATGCGGTGAAATGGGGTCCCCCAGTGGCCCTGACGTGTTACAGGTGATGCCTTAGGAGGGGAGGTGCCAGCGTGCAGAGAGAGCACCTCGGGCGCAGTGACACTCGAAGCCAGGGCAGCGCGGGGCCCGGGAGAGGGGCCTGGGAGGGGCCGTGGCCTGGCCAGCACCGTGCCACAGGCCGCTGGCTTGCAGAGCCAGGAGACAGCAACGTCTGTGGTTGAGGCTCGTGGAACCGTGGCACGGGGGCCTTGGGGGACCCAGCAGGCCATCAACTCGCGGCACTACTCCAGAGGCAGGAGTCAGCAAAAAGAAAACAGGAAGGAGGTTTCTAGAAAAGAAAGGAAACTATAATAGATTTAACTTCGGTGTTGAAAAGCGAGGGAGCACTTAAATACCGGCGTTTTGTTTCTTTTCTCTGTGATTGCTGAAAAGAAGGCCTGGCCGTGAGCCTGGGCCCATACGGGGAATCGGGACGGAGGGAAGGCAGAGCTATGAGCACATCACGTGGCCCACGTGTCCCAGGGGGCCCGGGGCTCAAGGCGACCGGTGGCCGAGGTCAGCCGGGGGCGGGGGGTGGGCAGGGCTCAATGGCACACCCCACAATGGGGCACGAAGACGTCCCCGGGGAGGGCTGGGAGCATCGGGACTGGAGAAGCCCTAATCCACACGTCTCAACTCTTAGAAAATTCCAGAAGAAGGGGCTCCTAGCAAAGCTGACGGACTGGAAGTATCGGGATGACGGGAAGGAGCGCCAGCCGTGAGCGACCTCACGTGAGGCTTCCGGGAACCAAGCTGCCACGTGGAAAGGAAACCATACGGGGCAGCGAGCGGCCCAAAGGCAGCGGGCCGGGGCAGAGGACAGTCACTGCGGGAGGAGCCCCTGCCACCAGCAAGCCCAGCCGCGCTGCCCGACTAGGGGCGTCCTGAGCCCCTGCCAGCCGAGGCGGCAACTGCTTCCTAAAACTCCAACTCCTGGAAGGTGGGAAAACGGGAAAAATGTGCAAAGCCAGGAAAGTCCACGTGAGAAGAGCGGGAGGGGGGCCCAGAACGGAAGGCGGGGAGGACGCACGTGCCCACGGTCTCCGGGCTCCCCCGGCGCCTGAGCCGTCCCCGGGACCCCTGTCACAGCGAGGCTGCTAGTGGGGGCTCCGAGCCATTTCAATGGGTCTGAAACCCACAGAAAAATAAATGTTTGAGGGAAATGTACTTGGTTAAACCTGTGAGTGTAACTCAATAAAGTTGACGGTCTCATTACTCTAACAGACGGAGTGTTTAAGAAATTGGTAAAATCAGGGAAACCCGGGTGGCCCGGTCGGTTAAACGTCTGACTTCAGCTCAGGTAATGATCCCACCGTTCTTGAGTTCGAGCCCCACGTCGGGCTCTGTGCTGACAGCCGGGAGCCTGGAGCCTGCTTCCGATTCTGTCTCCCTCTCTCTCTGCCCCTCCCCTGATCGCACTCTCTCTCTCCCAAAATTAAGTAAACGTTAAAAAAAATAAATTGGTCAGATCGGTCAACTAGGTACTGAGACACCGGTGGCAAGCACGGACCTCTCGACGCGCTCTCCTCAGCAACCAGCTAAACACAAGTCCCCAAGGGCAAAAGCAGGCAGGACACGACCGGAACCACAAGCACGTGACAGGTGGCCCCGCTGTCCCTGCACACGGGCTGAGGTGGGCATCGAGTCCGGGCGCCCGAGATGTCTCCGTGGAAGGAAAGACCAACCTCACGCCCAGGATGCCAGAGGCAGGGGGGGACCTGACATCGCCCACGCACCTCGGGAACCAGACCAGAAGGGCCCCAAGGGAAGGCACAGGGACACCAAAAGGGAGTCTCTCCCTCCCCCACCCCGGGCCTGATTTAGGAGCAAGAGAAAAGACGAGTTCGTTGAAAAGCCTCAGCCACGGCCTGGAGCTGCACGAGGCCCTGGGGCCGGACTCGGGCCGCCCGCACCCATGACACCTCAGAGACGGGATGTCACTGTAACACCCGCCCCGCGGCGGCACAAAGGTCTCTGACAGACGTGCACAGAGAGAGACCCGCAACCCAAAATGACAAGAGCAGGAAGCCCAGCCCGGGCCACACACCCCAGGCGGAGGCCCTGGCGCCCACTGGAGCGTTGTCTCCCTCCCAGCTCCAAATTCACCCCTGCTGTGCACTCTGTAAAAGCGGACCTGGGCCCCAGTGTCACCCTCGCCAGCTGGCGCGAGGGCACGGGGGCAGCGTGGGGACACAGGAGGGGCTCCCGCCCTCGATCCCACGGGCACCCCCGGGACTCCTCCCCCACCCCCCGGGCCGTTTCACAGCCGGTCTCCCGTGACCCCCTCCCCGTGTGGCACCTGTCCCGGCATCTCGGCGGGCTCGGCTCTGTGCCACACCAGCTTCTCTGCCACGCAGGGGCGTAGCCATGCCCTCGGCTCTGGGGATGGGGGTCCTCCTGGCCTGGGGCAGGGGCTCTCCTCCACGACGCTGGGACGTGCGACATCACGTACTCCCGTCCACGCGCCGTCCCTGCGGTCCCGCGGCCTTCAGAGTTGGCTCCCCCGCAAACCGGCCAGCCCCCCGCAGCCCCCAGGTCCTGCAGCGGTTAACCACCCCTCACGTTAACCTCCCCTGCTCAAATCGCTGTGACGTCTGTCTCCTGAACGCATCCTAGGGACACAGACGCTGAGCCCCGATCACAGCCACGAGGGTCAAGGGCGGCAGCCCCGCGGGCGCCCGCGGCCTGTGCCTCGGGTGACGCGTCACCATCATCAACCACGGGGGACAGCCTAATGCCCAGAAGCGCTGCACGCAGTTTCCCGCGGGCAGGGAGCTGGGCATTGCAGCTGGTGGAAGGTCACGGCCACACCGCGCCCCTCCAGGCACCAGTGCGGCTCCAGGGTGGGGAGGGGCTTCTCCTCAGACCCGAGCACAGACCGTGGGAAAGCAACACGTCCGGCCACGAAACTTCCGCACCAGCAGAGACACAGTAAGCAAAGTGCGAGAAGTCACAGACTGGGCAACGGCAATTACGGTACAAACAACTGGCCAAGGACCCACGCCTGGAGCCTGCGGAGAATTCCTCGTTCGCACAAAAAACACCACCGGCACGCGGCGGGCGAAGCGCTCGGCACGGAGGCCCCGCCGGCTCCCCAGCAAGGTGGCGCCTACCGAAGTCACTGCCCTCCGGACCCTGAGAAGCCCCGCTCCCTTTCTCCGGGCACCTTCACCCCCAGACCGTAGCCTTCCCCGCTTCTCAGGAAACGTCTGCCGTCTCCCAGCTGCGGCGGGGACCCCCAAGCCCCCGCCCACCTCGACCAGATCCAGTGTGGCCCGGGGCGCCAGCCTGCCCGCCACCAGCTGGAGAAAAGCCCGGGATGGGGACCGCGGTCCCCGAGCGCTGGGGAGGGGTCCCAGCCGGGCTCTGAGGGTCTGGACTCAGAAATAAACGGATCACCAGAAATCAGAGCTGTGGTTTCTTGCTCATCCGCCCCACGCACACGCGTCTCCTCACACGAATCCTCAGCAAGGCGTGTGGGCCCAAGAACGTCCGTGGGGTCCCGGTGTGGCCACTCCCGGGTTCCCAGAGCTACGGGGCCCTCCCCATGTCTGCACTGGGACATCAGTGGGCGCTATGCTCCCCAAAGGCCCCTCCGCAGCGGCCATGGGAACTGCCTCCAGGTAGGGCTTCCCCGTCCAGGTGGGGTGGTCCCCACGTGGCCCTGGAGGCCCCCAGCTCGGTTACTGACAGAGGGGGCCCACTGAGGGAGGCTGAAGGGGCCAGCCCAGCACGGAGCGGGCCTCTAACCAACACCCGCAGGACCGAGTCAGATGCCACCCAAGAGGGTTCCTATATCAAGCCCGTCCCCCTCTGGGTGCTGGGGGTGAGGACCCTCACTGCGCACGGCCCCCGTCCACCTCCCCGGCCTCCCTGCCCCTCATCCGGGAGGGTGCTGACACCTTACCGTGTAGATGAAAACGTCGTTCTCGGCGCTGAGGCCACGACCCCATGCCAGCTTCCCAAACAGCTCCTTCCGGAACTCCCATTTCAGCAGGATGGCACACCGCAGGAAGGTCAGCTTTGTTTTCTGTGGGCGCCACGCAAAGACAGACGAGTCACCTCCCTCCGCATCCACACCCTCCCGGGCAGAGACCGCAGGACAAGTGGCCCGGAGGCACCGAGGGCCCCGGCCCGGCAAGGACGCCGCTCACAGCCGCGCCCTGGCCGTGTAGCCTGCTCACACCCCGGAGGGGGCACAGGGTGCCCCGCCGTAGTGTCTTCACCCCCCAAGCCCCGTGGGTGCCGTGCTCTTATTCACACAAAAACTCGAGAGGCCAGTGGTCACCCTGGCCACCCAGGCTTCCTTCCTGATGAGGGAGTCTCTCAAGGGCCGGGGGACAGGCACCCAGGGGAGGAAGGCCGGTCCCTCATTCACCAGTACCCAACAGCCCCGCCTCTAGTCTCAGAACTCCTTTAAAGGGTCCCTGTACCACCCACAATGAGCGGAAATCACTCCCAGGACCTCTGGCTGTGACTGTCCAGAGACACGGTCTCAACAGAGGTGAGGTAATCAGGTCCCTGGGTGGCCCTAGGGCAAGCTGTCTGGTGTCCTTACCAGGAGGGGAATCTGGACACGCAGACAGGGGGACGACCACGTGAGGACACGGGGAGAAGACGCCATCCATGTGCCCAGGAGAAAGGCCAGAGGGGACCAGCCTGCCACACCCTCGACCCAGCAGCCCTGTCCGCGGCACTTGGTGGCGGTGACCTGAGCCGAGACGGGCCGGTCCCCGAGCTGACCTCTCCCTCCCTTGCTGAGTTGAGGGGGGATCGGCCCACCTGGTTTTCACTCCAAAGCCCTCAACCTCCTCCTGAGTCGACCACGCCTCTGTCCCCAGGAGACTGTGCTCCGGAGGGGGGGAGCACCTGTTTTTCAGCATCTAGGACGAGACCCTGATCACAGGAGGACCCTCCGACCCAACCCCAGGCCCAGGCCTGCCCTCAACTTCCTGTGTTCCCATTAGCTCACAGAATGCACCGCCCCCCTCACTCAGAGGCCCCTGGCCTCTGGGCCACTTATCCTAAGACTACAGCTTGTGAGACTGAGTAGGCCGGCCTCCCCCAGGCAGCCTCTCCTGGTTTCTTTGACACTCTCCTCTGAACTTCCAGCTGCACCCCTCTAGCCCCCCCCCCACCTGGCGACACCCCTGCCTTCTACTGGTCTCCCATCCACCCTTCCGTTCACCCCTTCATTTAGCTGCACATTCACTCAGCAGCTGCCCTGTGCCAGGCTCCGGGCTGCTGGCTGGCTGTGCAGACCCAGACCTGATGTGGACCCTCTCCCAGGCTTGAGGGGTTCCCAGCCCATCACACCACCAGTGATGGGTCCGGAGGGCTCCGGGGTCTGGTGGGTCTAGGGCAGGGGCAGAGAGAAGCCCTGGGACTGAAGGAAGTCCCTTTGTGAGAAGGAAGCAGGAATTCAGGCAGTTTCCCAAGGGCCCCAGGAGGGGCTGGAGAGAAGGAGGTGGCCACGATCAAGAGGGCAGCAGGCAGGGCCTACTTGGCAGGGCCAGGCTGTTAGGTGACCACAGTGAGAGCTGAGACCCAGGGATGGGGACCCAGGGCCAGCAGAACGCTGCTGAGGGGTGGAGGCCAGGAAAGCTTCCCTGAGTGGGGGAGGGGGGCACTTGGATGGGGTCTCAGGCGAGAAGCAGGCGTTCCCAGTGTAGAGGGCGGAAGGGGCATTCCCCGAGACCAGAGGGGCCGCTCAAACGGATGATCTGGGAAACCTGGGGCCTTGAAATGGCTGGGAGCTCCAGGGCCGCCCTATGGGTCCTCTGTGGGAGTCAGACACGGTGCCTCCCTGGGGGCAGTGCCCTTGAGGGGGGCACGGTCTGCACTAGGCCCTGGGGAGAGCGGGGAGCGAGAAGGGCCCCAAACTCCAGGCTCCTGAGGCTGACTGCGTGTGTGTGTGTGTGTGTGTGTGTGTCGGGTGGGGGGTGCTTCGCGGGCTCCTAGACTGGGGGGAGAACGTAGAGGTGAGGGCCGCGCCACCTGGGACGGGCCCTCTCCTTCCCTGCGCCTGTCGCCTGCAAGGCGGGGGGGCCACTCACCATGACCACGTTGGGGCAGGAGTCAGCCAGGTGGAAAAGCAGTGGCACCAGGGCCTGGAAAGCGTGATTCTTGAGTGCCTGCTGGTACTTCTTGCCGCCGCTGTAGAGCACGTCTCCGTACAGGAGGATGGCCCCTCCGCGCACGTCGGCCTGTTCCTGCCGGCAGGTAGAGCCCTCAGCCGCAGGGCGGCCCCCCGCCGCCCCCCAATCTGCCAGCCACCGCCCATCTCTCACCCTTCTTCCGGCCCAGGGACCTGCGGTGGCCAATGCGCCCTGACGCCGACGCCCGCCCTCTCCAGCTCTGGGACCGTCCGCTGCGCCCCTCCACCGCACCCACCTTGCTGCCCGGGCTGCCCACTGGCACGCACAACCCAGCCTTCTGGGCAGCTGGGGCGCCTTCTCCTCCTGCCACCCCCTCCGGTGGCTGCGGCCAACCCCTTTCTCGGCCACAGCGACCTCACCCCCTCTCCCGGGAGGACCAGGCGCACCCTGCGGCCAGACCGGTCACTTTGAGCTCTGAGACCCAGCAAGAGGCCTCGGGCTTTGTGCGGGGGGCGGGGGGGGGTGGAAAGGGGGGCGATGAGGACGCCTCGAGGCTGCGAACCAGCCCCTGCACCTGCACCACGGGCCTGCGCCCCCTTGTCGCCCCCGCCCATCCTTGCTCTCCTGGCCGCGGCCCGCGCCCTCTGCGTGGGGGAGCACGAGGCTTGGGCAAGGTCATTTCTGAGGCGGCCCAGGGGTCTCCCAGAACCTACCTTCCTTGGGGCCAGGCTCCCGCCCAGGTCCACAGGACTTTACCCACAAGCCCCGGGGGTGGGAAGGGGTGGGGGGGGAGGAAGCGGCCTCGGCTGCTCGGATTGGCTGGGGTGGCAGCCGCGGCTGCTCGGATTGGCTGGGGTGGCAGCCGCGGCTGCAGGGATTGGCGGGCTCAAGCGAGGAGCTGCGCCGCCGCCGCGCTTCTCACATCGTCGAACAGCTGCAGCAGGTGCTGGGCTATCCTGAGGCTGGTGGCGCCGACGCCCTGGGTCCCCAGGCGGTGCAGGATGTCGCCCAGGATTTCCATCAGGCCCATGACGTCCTTGGGCTCGGGCCCCACGAAGCCGTCCAGCAGCCCGGCCAGCCGGTTCCGGAGCAGCATCACCTGCGGGCGGACGCAGCCACTCCCGGGCCTGCCCCGCTCCCTGGAAAGTGCCCTTCCCGACTTCACCACCGTTTCTATTCTACGGGTGTCGGCAACTCGGCGGGGCCGTGGCTGCCGCTCCCTGCCCGCGCTGCCTCCTTTAACAATCCGCAGGGGCCTCAGCCCCAGCCCCCCCGGCCTGCACCGTGGGGCATGGACTTGTTCTGGAAGGCCTAAAGGGCAGAAGGAGGACGTGCATCCACACCCAGCCAGGTGCCAGTCCTCTATGTGACGGGTGGCGCATGAACGGGACCACCTAGCAGGTGTGCTGTCGGGTAAGAGACCCCTACTAGAAAGGAGGCCAAAGTCGCAGACCTCAGAGCCCCCTCCGGCCCTGAAATTCTAGGATCCCCGCCGCATGCAACGCAGCACCGTTCCCCAAACGTTCCCCAAACGTTCCCCCCCTCTCCTGCCTTGGCCTGCCCTGCCTTCCCCACCCACCCCTTCCAATCTGACCTGCTGTGGAGGCTCTTCTCACATGCCTCCTCCTCCCTGAAGTCTTCCTGGGATAGGAGCGAGCAGCCCCTGCTCTCACCTTCTCAGGATGCCTCAGGGCACTGCTGAGGCCCTTCAGGCTCATGGCCCGCACCAGCTGGTTGGGGTTGTTCAGGCCCAGGCTCAGGAAGTTGTCCACGGTTCTCCGAGACATGTACTGGGTGAGCTCGTGGCTGTTGAGAAACTGAGTAGTGTTGGCACAGTCAGCTACCAGGGAAAATGGGCCTGTGGCACAGCATGAGATAGTGGGTTAGACGTAAGGAAGCACTTCCAGAGAGCAAGCAGGTCTGACACGGAAGGCAGAAGTTAGGATACCTTTCCGTGGGAGGGTTGGAGCGGAAGTCCAATTCTCGGAGCTTCCTAAGGGCCCGAGGACGCTGGTGAGGGGCAGGGGCAGGGGCAGGGCGGGGCCGGGGAGGGGCTGACCTCCGCGATGATGAGGATGGCCACGATGTTGTCCCGTTCCTCAGAGCTCTTCAGGGAGATGACCGCCTGTCCCAAGACGGCCTTGACCTCACAGTCATAGTGGGCCATGGCCCTGTCAGATGAGAGAGGCAGGCACGGGGGCCCTGAGGTCTCCATCCTTGGCCCCCATAACCCCCTGCTCACTCGGGGAGGTGGCCCAGGCAACTGAGTCTGGAGCCCAGCTCCCAGTATGGGGTGTAACCTTCCCATGAGGAATGCTCTCTGGGGCCAGCACCACCCTCCCCCCCCCCAGGCTGTGCGCACCTAGCCAAGAGGGTCACCCCCTCGGTGTAGGTTTCCATGTGCTCAAAGAGCTCCCAGCCTCTCAGCAGCTTGAGGTAGGCAAACACCTCCCAGTAGTTGGTGGTCCAGAAGAGACCCTTCAGGGCCTCCAGGCATGTCCTAGGGGCAGGTGGGGGTGTGCGGAGAGGTGAGTCGGGGCTCGGGGCTGGGCTCTCTGCCTGGACCGTAAGGTCATCGGCGACCTCCTCTCCCATCTGGGCCCCGGTGAGCTGTCACCTTCTAAGCCTGCTCTGCCCCAGGATTCTCACTCCCGCTGGCTTTTGGTGGCTGTGCCCCCTGCTCCCTACTCGGGACTGAAAGCCTCCAGGTGGGGCCAGAGTGCATTCCTTTCCGGGTCCCTAGCACTTAGCCCAGGGCCTGGTGCCCGCCAGGGGTTCCGTGGGTATGTGGAAGGAACCCCAAAGAGGGCACGGTTGGGGTTCCCCAGGGGGCTGGGCGCCGAGGCCCATCACAAATGTCACCTGCAGGGGCTGAGGGGCTTCCCGTCTAGGACATCCTCCTGGTAGTCTGAGATGCCGTCCACCACATCCAGCTCAAACAGGTAATGGAGCTGCGTGAGCAGGCCCACGAGGACCCCTGCGAAGGCCCAGCGCACCGTGGCCTTGTACTCCTGGGTGTACAGGAGCTCGTAAATGGTACCCAGGGCCTGTGGCGGGCGACAGAGCGGGACTCAGATGGGCGACTCTCCAGGGCCGGCTCCAGTGAGCAGAGGAGTGGGGAGTCACAAGCAAGGGCGCCCCCCCCCCCGGGCCCAGGCCCCTGCCGCCTATGCCTGCCTCGGGCCGGGACACTCCCGGGGGCGCTGGCCCCGCTCTGCTGGCCACTCAGCAGTCAAGAGGCCTCGGCTACTCCTGCCGAGACCCTCTACCTGCCGGCTCAGCCAGGCATCCCGCAGGGCCCCTGGATGACAGCGCGGTTGTGGGGGCGGGGGGCCCGGGTGGGCATGCGGGGGGGGTCCTGCTCACCAGCAGGGAGATGAGCTCCGCCTGCTGGGTGAACCTGACGAGCTCTTTGGGGGGTCGCAGCCTCAGCTTCATGTAGAGCAGGGTGAGGACCTTGCGGGCCAGCTGGGTGTTGCTGGCTAGGGCCTTCCACAGGGGTATGACCTGTCTGGGGAGGCAGGGGGCCCAGTGCCTCCAGGTGGCTGGCCATGCAGGGTGGAGGGGGGGGCGGGACGTGACCCTCGGGACAGCAGGATGGCCTGAGATGGCCCGGCCCCCCAGGGACGGTGAGCCCTTCCATCCGCGGGGTCCAGGAGGCTGTATGCGGATGGGGCCCCCGCTCGAAGCCCCGAGCACAGGACAGGCTAGCTTTCCCTAATGTCGGTGCTGATTCCCGCTTTCCCGCACTCCTTTGCCACGTGACCCCAAACAGAGCCCCCATCTTCCCCCTAGCTTGTGGGGGTGGGGGCTCACCCCTCAGGCAAAGCGGGCAAAGTGGGTCTGCACTGGGCGTGTCTCCCTGGGGCTCACAGACCTGCATCCCCCAGAGCTCTGTTCCCTGTCCAAGGTGCTGTGGGCCTGTGACAAGCCGGTGCTCCCTGAGACGCTGTGGAGACACCCTGGTGCTCCAGTGGCCCTCAGACTTCAGGGGACACACACACACACACACACACACACACACACACCATTCAGGCTGCTTAGAACACGGTCTCTACTCACAGGCCAGGCCCAGCATCACGATGCTGGAGCTCATGACGTCCACACGGTGCAGCCTGGAAACCCAATATTGACCCCGGAAGGGCAGGGGGCCCGTGTGTGTGCTGGGGCCCTGGGCAGCTGGAGGGGGCTGTTTGGGGGCCAGCTGACCTCTGGCCCCTCTGCCAGCTGGTCTCTCAGGGTTCTCCCGGTCTGAGGGACGCTCCCATGCCAAAAGCCCCCTCTGGGGACTGATGGAGCCTCCACCTTAACCCCTCAGCCTGGAACACCTCCAGGGACCCCCTGGCCGTGGTTCGGGAGTCTGGGAAGGAGAGTGGAGTCTCTCTCACTGGAAGGGCCAGTGTCGTGCATGCCGCTGCCTGCCCAGGGATTCTGTGGCCTGGGAGGGGAGACCACGGAGGAAGGATGGGTGTTCACCTCTGGGTCGTGGGTGCCGGTGCCATACCTCTCAGAGGGGTGACACAGGGACAGTATCACCTCGACTGTCTCCTGGGCGTGCTGAGTCCCCAACACTGACACGGCCTGCATCACGGTCTGCAGGGTGTTCTTGAAGATGATAGAGGGCAGCTCCTGGAACAAGCCCTGCAGGATCTCAGCCACCTGAGCAGGGAGGGGCAGACCGGGAGGGGGCGTCAGAGCCACCCCCAGCTCCCGCCTCCGTCCCCTGCTGGGGCCGGGGTCTGCCTCCCCCGTGAGGCATCCTGATGGCCTCGCCAGCCTTCAGCCGGTAGCCTGACCGCTACGTGATCCCTGCCCCACGATGAGGCATCTGGACACGTGCAGGACCCGGTGGGGTCGGCGGTGGAAGCGGCACCGTGGCTCACAGCTGGTGTGGCCCCGCCGTCCCCGCGGCCTCACCCCATCTCCCTGTGTGCCTGTGAAAAAGTGAGGATCAACCCCGAGCGGCCAGGAGGGTTGATGGGCCTGGCAGCCCCTGAGAGGCAGTCCTGCCTGTGTGGGCTATGAACTAGGTTGGCCACGCCCCCTTGCCCCACGAAAGGCGTTAAATCCCCAGGGAGGTGGGGGAGGGGGTGGGGGCAGGGAATTTTTCTCTCCTGACTAAGGTTGAATGAACAAGGCAGGGTGTTGCTGTCAGGGCCCTGGGACCTTGAGGGTCCCGACCGGCCGGGAGGGGTGAACCAGGGGCCCTAGGGCATCGCTGGGTCTCAGCCCTGCTAACAGGGCTGTGCTATTTCAGGGAGCGGGAGGCGGGCCGTGGACTGCGGATGGCTAGGACTGAGCTCGGGACCCACGGCCTCCAGGCCCGGGCGCTCTCTGTGAAGACGTGTGTGCACAGACACGGGTGCGTCCGCGTGCACGCGGGGCCAGCCGGCCTCCCCCACCCCAATCCTTCCTTAGCGGGTCCCCCGACTCCCGTGGGGAGGTCCGCAGAAGGTGGCCCGCAGCCGGGGCTCAGCGCCCACCTGCTCTGCCTTGATGCTGTGGTCCTCGACGATCATCAGGAGCAACTGTGAGGCCAGGTCACAGCGCAGGTGGTTGTGGCTGCAGAGCCCTCGCAGGAGAGTGAGGACGAGCTGCGTGTGCTGGGCCATGGTCAGGTTCCCATCCAGCACCTGGGCCGGGGGCGCTGCGGTGAGAGGCCGAGGCGGCACCCTCCCTGGTGGTCCTCAGCCCTCCAGCCCCTCCTGCGTCGGGGTTGGAGACAGGGCCGGGGTGGGGGCGCTCCTCGTACTCAGAGGTGGAAAAAATGCCAGGCGAGCAGACTTGTCCCCTCCCCCGCACCAGGCTGCTGGGGCCCCGCCCCTCCTGCCTCAGTGGTGGGTGGTGTGGCCGCCGAGGGCTGAAGGATCACTCTGGGGATGGTGGGAGCAAGCAGTCGTGCCCAGGCAGTCAGGTGCCCCTCCACCCTGCAGCCCGCAGCCAGTCACTGACTCGGGGTACAGGGTCCAGCCCCTGCCTCGAGGTGGGGGACACTTTAAGCTGCCACACTCCCCTGGGTCAGACAGACCACCCCCCTCTTGGCTCCTCCCATCCCCAGCTTGCTTCCCTTACTCCTTCCTCCTGAGCGTGAGTCTCTGTCCCCTAAACTGCACTGAAATTCCTGTCCCAGGCTCTGTTTCTAGGGAACCCACCAGGACCACAGGCTTCTAGGCGGCCAACTCCCTAGGAGGGGTTCCCAGGGGACGACCCTTTGCACGGAGGTGTTGAGGCCTTGCTGCTCCTGTCCCAGCCTGTCCTGAGAGCAGGCAGGGGGTCAGGCTGAGGGACTCTCACTTGGAAGGTGGGGAAACTGAGGCACGGAAGGGTTGAACGACCGCCCCGCAGTTTGAGGCAGAGCTTGGACTCAAACCCAAAGCTTTGATGCCCCGTCCGTCTTGAGGGGAGGGCCGGCCCGGGAAGGACGCACACAGGGAGGGAGGGCAGAGGCGATGGACGAGGGAGACAGACAGCATGCTGCTTGCCCGGGACTGTGCATGAGTAGTGAGCGCGGGACAGCCTCAGGCAAACCCAGCTGTCGCCCTAGTGAGGGGCCCCAGGGGTGAGGCCGCAAGAGGAGTGGGGGCCGAGAAGGGAGAGGTCAGCAAGAGCCTCAGGACCCCTCCAAGTCACGGGCGGGAGGGTGCAGGCCGAGATTTCAAGGGGCAGAGTGATGGGGTGCTTTCCCTGCAAGAGAGCGTCCACGTCCCGGCTACGCCTGACCCGCCCCCCAGCTCCCCTGCGCAGGTTGCAGAATGGGCAGGGAGGTGGAGGCCGGAGAGGCCCCCACTCCCGGACAGCCAGGGGCTGCGCGCGGCTCGGGCCCCACCTTCACCAGGTCGTAGAACTTCGTTTCTGTTTCCCTCCTGGCATTTGCTTCAAAGTTCTCCGTTTTATTCAAATACATGAACTTCGACGTGCTGCCTGGCGAGGGGCACCGAGTCAGGGGGCCTGGGGCGGCCAAGCGGCCAGCGCCCCTGAGGTGGGGGGCTCCCAGCTCACCCTTCTGCTGGGTCAGAAGCTGCAGGAGGAGGTAGACGCACTGGTGGGCGTGGCTCTGGGTGACGGGCTCCTTGTCCCTCCACAGCAGCATGAGCAGGCCTATCTGGTGGCCCAGCATGGAGGGGGTGGCCTCCTCCTGGGAGGGGCGGGCAGTGAGCGAGGCCAGGCCCGGCCGCCAGGTGTCTCGTGGGCAGGGCGCCCCCAGGCCCTCGTCCCACGGCGGGACCGCCTCCCCCGCCACCCGGTCTCCCTTCCCCGCTTCCTTCAAGTCTTTGCTCTGAGGCGGCCTGGCCATCGAGCTCCCCCCGCCGCCCTCTTTGAACTGTGACCCCTGCCCCGGGACTGGGGGCACCCCGGGACCTGCGTCTTGCCCCCCAGCCCCGTGCCTAGCAGCCGAGACGCTCCGTGAATACGGCCGCGAGAATCAGGAACGAGGGCCGGGGTGCCCAGCACGGAGGCAGCCGCGCCATGGGGGCTCCCGGCCCCTCTCTGGGCTCAGGCCCACCTTCCTGGCTGCCCTCCCGAGGGTGCCGGGCGAGGTGACTCACAGTGAGCCCCACGTAGTCCACCACGTACTTGAGGAACAGGAAGATGGTCTGCACCGCCCGCTGGCGCTCGTGGCTGCTGTCTGACCTCAGCCACGGCTCCATGTGCTGCGATGGGAGAGGAGAGCCCGAGGCCGGCTCAGCGCACGGACCCACCCTCCCCTCCCGGACGTGGCCGCTGGGACGCGGAGCGATGGCGGGCCGGCCGCAGCCAGGCGTGCCCACCAGATGGCTCGCCCGTCCGTGCCCGGCCACCGGCTCAGCTCCCCGGGGCGAGGCCGGGTCTGCGCCCAGAGGGAAGCCAGGGTGTTTGAGGGCATACGTCTGCACGGCTGTGCGGGAGCCCGCGGACCATCCCCGGGACTTCCTCCCTGCCCACGGCGGTGCCCGGAGATGAGCCAGGGTCACCTTCTCCTCGCAGGGCCCTCGGCTGTTCTGAAACGCCCACCCCTGTCTTGACGAGAGCCCCCGGGTCAGCGGCGTGGGGCACACCTGGCCGCCTTTGTGTCCGAGGGACACACCCCGGGCGGGCGGAGCCCCAGTCGTGCGCCCCCCGCCAGCCCGAGCCTCACCTGCAGGATGAAGCATAGCTCGTCCACACTCTTGTTCTCGGAGATGAGGCTCTGCAACAGCAGGTCCAGTGCCTGCATCGACTTCCGGTACAGCGCCTGGCGGGGCCGGTGGCCTGGTGTCACTCCCCGGGGGGCGACCCGCCAGCACCGTGGCCCTCCCTGGCCGACACCCTCGCCCATCTCTCCCCTGGTGCCCTGGGACTCGCCCCCGTGAGGGCTCGGTCACCCTTCCCTGCGGGGCCTGCGGAAATGATTATAATGTCCACTCCAGGCCCGGTCCCCACTCGGTCCCTGGTGGGGACACACAGTGCCCTCCCGGCTGCCGGGCCTCAGGTCCTAACCGCTGAGGGTGTTGAATCTGCCCCTAATTTCCCAGAACGGGGGCAGAGTTCAGTGAGCTCCCGATGCTGCTGTGGGCACGCTGCCCAGCCCAGGGCTCCTCAGACGGCGCCCCTGGGCGTATTCCCCCAGCACTGAAGCCGAAACCAGGAAGTACGTTGAACTGAGTGAAAATGAAAACAGCATATCAAAATGGATCATCTGCATAGACCCAGCAAAAGCAGTGGGCAAAATGCAACATCCATCCTGATGAGCACTGTCCGAAAAGCAGGACTAGCAGAGAACTTTCTCCACCTAACTAAGAGCATGAGAGAACCCACAGCAAGTCACGGCAACAGCAGACTCGATGGCGAAGACGGATGCATTCCTGATCACGTCAGGAACAACGCGGTGTCTGTTCCCACCACCGGCGGGTCCTGGCAAGGGCGGTGGGGTAGGAGGGCGACAGCACAGCACCATCCCCGTTGACAAGAAAGAAGGAGACTGTTCACACAAGTCACGTATAAAACCCTGTGGAATCTACAGAAGGCTCTGAAAAGCTAACACGCGGTGTAGCGGGGTTTCGGGCACAAAGTCAACATACGAAAAAAGTCAATTGTGTTCCTATAAACCAGCAACGAGCAACTGAAAGCTAAAAATTTAAATATCATCGGCAATATCAGAAGAAAATAGAGAGAGGAAAGGCTCTGACAAAAGACGTCCGAGGCGAGCACACGGAAAACCGGCCAACGCAGCTGGGGGGTTTGAAGACGACCTAATTAAACGGAGAGGTGCGCCAGCGCCCAGCTCGCAACACAAACCGGTGTTAACGTGTCAGTCTTCCCCAAGTCGGTCTGTAGATTGGGTGCAACTCCAATCGAAACCCCAGGGTGCCGTTCACTCGAGGTTGAGCCACTCATTCTGCGATTCGTGCAGAGGTGCACAGAACCCGGGAGAGCAGAAAACAGCTTTGAAAAAGATGAGCCAAGTTGGGGGCCTTCACCCCTTCCTGTGGAGCTACCAGGACCAACATCACTGTGGCATCGGCAGACACGGCTCAGAACAGAATAAACAGGCAGAAACGGAAACAGACACGCAGTCAGCCGGCTTTCGACAGAGGCGAACTTGGGACCTGGATGGGTCCTGAACAACCAAGGTGTCCGTATATGCGCAACGAGCTAAGCTTCAGGCCGTTCCTTACAGCAGATAAGAGTTGGCTCAGAACCTATCGCGGACCTCAGTGTGAAACCTAAGACCGTAAAACTTCCAGAAGAAAGCAGAGAAAAATCCTTGCAGCCTTGGCCTAAGGAAAGAATTCCTGGATACAACAGCAAAATCACAACCCACGAAGGAAAGAACAGATACATTGAACAACCTCAAAATCGAGAGCTTCCGCTCTTCGGAAAAGACCATTAAGACAAAAAGAAAGCCTGGGGACCGGGAGAAAATACGTTCAGACCACCTGTGTGATAAAGGACCCCCATAGCAACTCTAAAAGGGACTCTAGAAACTAATAAATAATGCAACTTAAAAATTGGACACGAGAGGGGCACGTGGGTGGCTCAGTCGGTTAAGCGTCCGACTTCGGCTCAGGTCACGATCCTGCGTCCGTGGGTTTGAGCCCCGCGTCGGGCTCTGTGCTGACAGCTCGGAGCCTGCTTGGGATTCTGTGTCTCCCTCTCTCTCTGCCCCTCCCCCACTCGTGCTCTGTCTCTCTCTCAAAAATAAACATTAAAAAAAATTTTTTTTAAAGAGGCATAAGATTTGAACAGACAGCTCACCAAAAAAAGATACAAAGATGGTCAAAAGCACACGAGGGGATGCTCCTCTCAGTAGAGACACGAACACCGAAACCACCACTCACCAGTGCACACCCAGGAGAATGGCCAGCGCTTACGACCGACTACACCGTGTGTTGACAAGGATGTGGGAGGAGCAGGGCTCTTGTCCGTGCTGGTGGCAGTCAAATCAGCACAGCCGGTTAGAAGGCAGTTTGGCAAGTTAAACGCACACCTGCCTTATGGCCCAGACGTCCGGTCCTGGGTGTTTACCCAAAAAACAGAATCCAGGCCTGTAGAGAGACCCGCACACAAGTGTGCACAGCAGCCTGACTAGCAGTGCCCCTCGTGCGGCGAGCACATCGACACCCGGTGGGCATCCGAAAAGTCAGATACCGTGCCACGGGAACCAGGAATGAGCCGTCCGTCAGGCTGCAGTGTAGACGAATCTCCAGGTCGTCTGATCGGGAAGCGTCCAGGCAAAGCTAAGCAGAACCCCCATAATCCCACTTGCGTGAAATTCTACAAGATACCAACTATGATGACAATAGCAAAGAGGAGTCCCGTGGTGGCACACAGAGGCTTTGGGGGTGATAAACGTGTTCATCTCGGCTTTGAGGATAGTTTCACAAATCCAGGTCAAAACGTGTAGAACCACTCACTTGGAAAAGTGCCATGTTTTGCGTGGCAGTGACACTTCGGTTGTTAAATCTGTCACCCAGACCCAGCTCCCGCCCGTGTCATGTGTCACGACCCGTGGCCTCCCCTCTGGTGCCCTGGCCCCTCCTTCCTGGGACAGGGCTCCAATTAGATGTTAGAGTCGGGGGCCAGGCACCCACTACCGGCTGCTGGACGCTCAGGACTTGACCTCCAAGCTCACGCTCCCTCGAAGCGGGCTGTCCACGGGCCAGCGATGGGCCGGCCGATGTCACGATTGAGCTCCCTCGGTACCAGAGCTTCCCAGGGGATCGGCTGAGCCCTCCCCGAGCCGCACCAGAGTATGCTTCTCCTGTGACCCCACCCCACCCTCTCAGCTCCCCACCGGGCCTCTCCTGAGAGTGTACCCCCAACTCTGGGCCCACGGTCTGCTCCCTGGGAGCCCAGCCTGGCCACAGCTCAGGTCCCTGCCGTGGCTCATCTCCACGCCGGCCTGCTGTTTCTTGCTGACGGGGGACTCCCAGGAGCTTGGCTGGTGGCATGTGGGTGCATGTGTGTGTCCCCGGCCACCGGGGGGTTCCAGGTAGGGAGCAGGGTCTTGGGAGGAGACCCCACGCTGGGCCTGCCAGTGGTGGGGATCCGAGCTGCTCTGTCTGCCCCACCCGAGGAAGAAACGCTAGCCCTGTTCGGGCAGCAGAAGCTGCTGAATAGGCAGCCGGAAGCGGCACACGTCTGTGGAGTGCTGTCACTTCCTTGTCCCATCTGAATCACAGCACCTCAGGGGGCGGCATGGACACCAGAGCCCCACTTGAGGGCAGAACTCAAGACTCGGGCTCCAAGGTCAAGACCAGCCTGTGGCGAAGCCGGGAAGAAACCCAGGCCGGGCGAGCTCTCTCCGGTGCTCCCCTCGCTCACACACGCGGCCAGGGCTTGGCAGGCCGGCCCGGCACCCGGAACCCAGCACCCAGAGACAGGAACAGGCAGTCACCGTGACGTCCGGGGCCACGTCCAACGGAGGTAAACTGCTCCTGAGCGTCTCCGTGGGTGGGAGCGTGTACAGGCTCTGCAGGCAGGTGTGCAGGACCTGGGACTTGACCATGGGTTTGAGACTGGGCCGCAGGTTGCTGGAAGAAACACGGAGAAGATTCTGGACTTTTTCACAAGAGCCCACGGTTCAGGAATGAGACACCAGGCTGAAATGCATTCCCAGCGGGGAGAGGCCTACACAACTTAAGATTTACGAGTGGGTGTCACCAGGATCAGGGCCCAGAATGTGACCGGGGTCAAGATCGAGGTTCAGCGTGTGGCCCAGGGTCAGGCTCAGGTTGTGACTGAGGCCTGGATTTGGTGTGTGACCAGGTTGGGCATCGGTCTGTGTCAACATGAACGACCCGTCTTGGATAGGAGACGAGGCTGACGGTGCGTGGCCTCAGCAGGGCCAGCCCCGTGTTCCTGGTCCCCTATTCACATCCCGTCTCCTCACATGTGACATGTGGACCCCCACCCCCACGCAATGCCTTGGCCTGTCTTCGTTCTGGACCCCGAGGAGAGTTACCTCAGTCCCACGATGACCAATATGATCTTCTCCCGGAAGAGGGTGGCCAGGAAGTTGGGCTCCTTCTGAAGGATGCACTGGGGGGGCGAGGGGGGGGGGCGAGTCAGAGTGCCCGGTCGGTTCAGCCTCCTGGTCCCGCTGGCGGCCCTGGGAGCCCCCGGGAGCCCCCGCAGGCATCGCTCACCAGGAGGCACTGGATGAGCTCCGGGATCTGAGAGAATTTGTAGCTCGGGGTGCTGTTCTGCCTGAGAGCCTTCAAAAGCATGATGGTCGCCGAAAGGAAGCTCGTCTTCAGGATGTTGTCCTGTCCGTGCGGAGTCCGGGGAGGGTCAGTGGGCCGGCCCCGGCAGAGGACACGCGGCCCCCCCCCCCCCCCCCCCCCCCCCCACCGCCCCGGCCGCGGCCGCGCTCACATAGCGGCTGCAGGAGAAGTAGTACACCATCCTGGACACGATGTTGTCCACCCAGGGCAGGATCTGCGCCCCGGCGCGCGCGGCCATCTGCCCGTAGCAGAGCAGGGAGGTGCTGCCGGCCCATCTCCAGTGCGTGTCCGGCTCCGGCTGCTGCGGACAGAGTGGTGGCCCCTGGGGAATCGGCTCTCTACCCGCCGCCCTCCGCGGGAGGGCCCTCCCCGCGTGCGCCTCGGGACCGCGGCCCCGGGCCCCGGGCTCCCCGCCCTCTGGCTGGAGGTACTGCTTCTCGTCTGGGGGGGTTTCTGTCGCTCATGTCTCTTCCCAGCGGGGTGCCCAGGACTAGCAAAGCACAGATGCTCCAGTAAACCCCCAGGGTGGGTGCACACGTGGACACACAGGACCCGGGCCACACGCCCCACCTGAAAATCAAGGCAAGGCCACACGGCTCCTGACCGTCAGACCCGGCGGAGGCTCTGGATCCCGTGTGGGGCCCCAAGGACAAGGCTCAAAACTCCCCGGCCGCAGCAAGAACGGAGGTCTGACACCCACACACCAGCCCCTCGGGAAGGTGGGCAGGGCAGGGGTCACCCCCACGTTTCCAACGAGCAAACTGAGGCTCAGAGCACGCCTGCACCAATCCCGGCCCTCTGGCCCCTGCCGCCCCCACACTGCCCTCTCGACCTGGCTGTCTGAGGACGTGAAGACAGTCCTCAGGAACCTGGTGCGGCCCACGTGCTCCAGCGCCGCCCACACCTCCTGCATGTGCGTGGAGGACACGATGCCGACCGCCACGGCAATGCCCTGTGGGCCAGAGACGCCGTGAGCTCGTCCCCACGCGGCAGTGCTGGACGCGGCCTGCCGTCTCCTCCCCACCCTCCCGGGGGCCCCGCAAAGGAAGGTGGGCCGCCGGGGCGGGATGGAACCAGGACTCGGCCGCGGACGGGTGCCCGAGGTCACCTCCAGGCGGCACCCGCACCGCAGCCCCTTGTCGCTCGGCACAGCGCCGGGGGCCGCGGGAGCCCCACCAGGTCGTGGCGTGAAGGGTGGGGTGCCCATCTGCCGTCAAGCAGCTACGTCCGCGCGGGGGGTGGGGCGGCACGGGGGGCGGGGCGGAGGGGCGGGCGGGCGTGCCGAGGGCTGCCACCCACCTCCCGCTGGCCGGACGACTGGTGGGACAGCTCCAGGAGGCCGGCCAGGTGCCTCCTCACCAGGTCCGCACAGGCGCACTCTCGGAGGATCAGCCCGTAAAAGTGGAAGAGGAAGGTCTGGGGGGAGGGAGGAGGGGGTGTGGGACGGGGCACGGGGACAGGGGCGCCGCCACCGCAGGGCGAGGGGCGAATGAATTCGCGGAGCTTGTCCTGAGCACCTTCCCGAGCTGCGCGGCTCCTGCCTCAGGCTGCTGCGCCCACCGTCTGCTTGAGGCCGCAGGAGGCGCGGGGGCCACCGCAGCACCCCCTCCCCGCCCACCTTGAACGGCTTCTTCACCGCGCCTGGGGCTGCAGCCAGACCCTGAGCGCCAAGTTTCGTGGGTCCTGCAGGGCGGTACCCAGACGCCGTGTGGGCTGCGGTGCCTCGGTTTCCCCGGAGGCTCCCGCGGTTCCCACCCCCCCCACCCCGCCCCGGGCACACCCAAGCCGAGCCTGAGCGCCATCCTGTGCGGGGCCGAACGGTCACAGGGGACCTCCCCTCCCGCCCGCCTCAGGTGTCCCGGGCAGAGCTGCACCCCCCTGCCCCCCAGCCTCACTTCCTGCGGACGCAGGAGGCTGCGTTCAGGGTGTTCCGGAATTCCCCTTTATCTTTCTCCCGATGAAAATGTGTAGTTTCTACATCGGGCAACACAACTTGAACAGAGTGCACTCCTGATTGTCACCGATGACCCCACTGTCGAGCGTGGCTCCCTCACTAGAGCGCAAGCCTGCCGTCCTTGCCCCGGCCGCGTCCCTGGGGCCCGGAAGAGGGCCTGGCCGGCTGGGAGCCAGGGCTCAGCGAACACGAAGTGGCCCCGAGGCCGCCGTCCCCTTGCAACAGCACCCCTCGTGCCTTCCCGGCGTCATCCGTGTGCGCAGGGCTTCAGATGGCGACAATCACTTGGGAAGCAGGGAAGGGGCCTGAGCGGCCGCGGGCTCTCTGCAGTCACAGCCTCCCGGGGGCTCTGAGCACACACGTGGGAGACCCCGGGAAGCCCCACCCCAGGCACTGACCTTCTCCAAAGGCTGCTTGAGTTCTAGGTTCAAGGCCGCCAGGAGCTCCTGGAGGCCAGTGTTGGGCACCTCTTTCCTGATGAGCTGTGGGCGGGACACAGTGTTCACGCCCCACCCGACCCTCCGGGGGAAGCTGGACCCCTGCATCCGCTGGGAAACCCCAGGGATGAAAACTCGGGGTGAGCACCTGTGGGTGAGCAGAGAAGACAAACCACTCCCCAAAAGGGTAAGGAGATATTTGCCAGAGGGCTGTGCCCACCTCTGCTTGGTCCCTGGCAGCCCCCCACCTGCGGGACACCCCTGCACCCCTTAAGCTGGCTGGGGACCCCGTGACACTCTGGCCCTGCCAGTGTCCCCCAGCCCTCTCATGCTGCCATCTTGCTGACCTCAGGGCCTTTGCACGGGCTCTTCCCACTGGCCGGATGTCCCTCCCTCCCCTGCTCTGAAGCAGAGCAGGAACCTGGCCATCAGCCAGGTTCCAGGGGCCCGAAGCCAAGCTGTGTGTGTGCTTAGAGCCCGTCTCCCTCTAGGCACACGTCCGTGCTGCTGTCCCTGCTACTCAATTCTGTCTGTCGGCCCTGAACTCCTGAAGACTCTGCAGCAGGAAGGTGGAGGACGGGGGCCGAGGGGGCCCTACCCAACCTGGGAGCTCAGCCACCGCCAGTGGTGGCTCAGGCCTTCACACTGAACAGGCCAGAGTGTGTGGGGCGTCAGGGAAAAGCAGGGCCTGGCCCCCCACGATGGCAGGAGTCCTGAGCTGGGGAGCCTCCTGCGGCCCACAGGTTGGGAGGTCCCCTGGCACAGAGGTGGGCCAGACACCGCCCGGTCCTCTCCAGTCCCCGGGGCCTAGAGCCGGGGGCAGGCTGGCTGGCTCCATGTGGCTCCCTGGCCCGTACCTGCCGCCAGGCCCCAGTGACAACGTCTGAGCACCAGCTGGCAGGGCCTCTGTGCCCCACCTGCCCCTCCGCTTGTGGCCCAACACCTTCCTACATCCCGGCACCTTCTGCCACACGTCCCTGAAGGTCAGAGGCTTCGGGGGCTGCCGAGGCCGGCGGGAGCCAAGCGGCAGTGCGGGCCTCGGGGCTCACCCCGTGAGCCCTGGAGTGGCAGAAGGTAGCGTCCCGCACGGACGAGCAGGGCTCCTGGGGTCCCACCTGGGTGTGCTCCCGGATGTGGCGCTGGATGGCCTCCAACGCCTGGCTCTTCTGCAAGGCCGACATGGTCCTGATTTTGCCGACGAGCGCTTCCTCCCAGAGGGGTCCGTCATTGGGGGGCTTGCTCGTGCTCGCCCTGCCTAGGTGCTCTGCAGAGGACAGAAGAGCAGTCTGGTGCCGGGGCACCAGACGGAAGCCTAGACCCCCCAGTTCTGGCTCCGGCCGGGCCCTTCGGTCACATGGCCCAGAGGACTTTCTTGACAACGCATCTGCAGGGAAACCGGTGTGAGCGCAGCCAGGAGGCAAAACACAGAGGGCAGACGCCGCCCCGGGTGCCAGGGCACAGCCCCCCGCAGAGCCCAGCCAGCCAGGCGAAGAGAACACGCCTCGTGACGGGAACACACAAAACGCCAGCCCAGGAGAACGCGGTCCCAAAGGAGTCGCTCATCGTTTGGAGTAAAAAAGTAACCTACGTCCCTGCCCTACTTCTCACACCAAAATAAATAGCAGGCAGTTACGAAGCTTGAATTTCCGAATGGCAGCTGTGAACATGCCGAGCAGACGTGGCTTTGTTACCTGGAAACCCCAGAGTAGAGGTTCTGAATACGACACAAAGAGGCAAAAGGGAAAACGCTTTTAGAGTCAGCGACGTCGGCTTAGGGCCCAAGCCATCGTTACAGCCCACGGAACGGTAAACTGAGGAGGCGTCTACACGGGACGTCTACGGCAGAAGGCCAGTATCGATGCTCCAGACCCTTCTAGGTCAGGAGAGCGTTGAGCCACCGCGGGGAAGGGGTGGAGAGGCGCCCAGAAGAGACCCTGGTGACCAGTAAAGAGACGAGAAGGCCGTTCAGCAGCGATACAAGGAAAGCAAATTAAAACCACAAGGAGACAGGACTTTTCCCGCCAGGTTGTCGAGGCACAGGTGCGGAGGAGCGAGGGGTGGAGACGCCATCCCAGCACTGGGGGTGGACGCAGGGACCCGTCCTCTTTGAAAGATGACAGCACTCCTTTCTCGAGCGTACGTCAAAACCGTGTTCCGAGCCACTCGGACGACCAGCTTCCCGGCTCACGAGGCACAGCCTGGGAGCCTTCTGAGAACCAAATCCTTCAACACGGTTTACAGAGGTGATCAGTGCCGCTTTGATCAGGAGAAAGCGGGAGTGGGGGGTGCGAGGCCAGCGCCCCCCTGGGAATGGAAACAAAGTCAGGCCTGGGGTCAGCCGCAGGGTGGGTCCCGCGCTGCCGCTCCCCACCGCGGGCCAGGAGCCAGCATCGCCCGGTGGCCCACGGTCTCGGGGCTGCTGGTGGGCCCAAGCACACCCCACTTCAGGACCCCCCCCAGCCCTGGCTGACACCCACAGCCAGGGCCACCGCTCGAAGCCAGCGCCGGGCCCAGGCTTAAGGCGGCTTGTGAGGTGGCCTCACTCGTGGTGCTGACCCGCTGCCGTCTGGGTCCATCTGCTGTTTCATTCATTCATTCATTCATTCAATGAGAGCTTGTTGAGAATCTATTAGATTTGGGAATCTCGTGCCCAGCACGAGAACCGCAAATAAACAACAAATGCTCGTGTTTACAGCGCTCTCGAGGGGCCTGTGCCCCCAGAGCAGGTGGGGGACCACCCTGCCCCTCCCTGTCAGGGCCACAGGAAGCCGGTGGCACAGAGGCCGTGCCCTTCCCCCCCGGACCTGCCCCCGAGCAGCTGTGGACCCTGGTCTCTTCTTGGGGGTGGCCTGGGCGGCTGTGATCCTCCGTGGTGCTGCAGGCCGGCAGGGAGAGCAAGGCCTCCAGAGCAAGCCTCACCTGCTTTGTCAGACTCCAGAGACAAAGCCCTTCCAGAAGTTTCTGTCAGGTGTGCATGGAGGCGGCCCTCAGCACCCGGCAGACACGAGACCACGGCACCCTCCGTGCCGCCCTTGGCTCTGCACGCACACCCTGCACAGAGCGGACACTTGGCAAATGGAAGCCAAGTGACCTGAAACAAACGGCCGGGGGAAGGGACGTGCTCCGAGCCTGGAGGGGACCAGGACAGTGTTGTCCAGAGACCGCCCACTGGGCCCCCGATCCCCACAGCCCCCAGCCCACCTGCTCACCAATATCCAGCTTCTGCTCCCCTTCGGGCGACAGGCAGTTGGACCTCCAGTGGGGACAGGAGAAACCCTCGCTGGGTATGGCCACCATGGACAGCGTCACCTCCCTGGAGAGCAGGTTCTGGCGCGGGGACAGAGGGCAGGACCAGTCAGACTTGCCGAAGAGAGGCCACACCACACTGGGGCCCCCGCCTCAGTTGCCCCAACCTTATCAGGACCCTACCCCAGTCAGTCACCCCAACCTACCAGGGCCCCCTCAGTCATGCAGCTCCGTGAGCTCTGGGGACCTAGGGAAGGAGGAAGGATGAGCTGACATTCAAGGCCATCGGGTCCTCACCAGCCCCAGGCTCCCCCTCCCAGAGGCTCGGGTTCCACACCCCGAATCGGGCCTCCCACTGTCCAGACACCCACAGCCCAGGGGCATCGTGGAGGGTCAAAGGAGCTTCACCAGAGCCTTCCCAGGATGCAGGGGGACCAGAGCCCAGACACCCACCGCCCCCTCTGAGCTGGGCCTGCGTGGAGGAGTCATGTGCCCTGACCGGCCTTGCAGCCCCATGGCAGCCCGGGGCCCTCCTCTGCCGTCACGTCTCCCTGGGCCGTCCACACCCACCCACCCTTCCACCAGGCTCCCCAGCATGAGGGGATGGCGAGGGGCCCGCTTCCAGGGCACCTTCTGGTTCAGAGGGCCCGGGACAGGCCAGAATGTGCATTTCTAAGAAGCCTCCAGGGGACCCCGATGCTGCCAGTCTGGGCTCAGGGCCACCCCTCTCTGGGCTGGGCCCCCGGCAAGTGCTCTCCCCCAGGACCCTGGCCCAGGGGCTCCTCCTCCGGGAGAGAGCGCCTCCAAGACCATCAGCCACACTAGGGCTCTGGCGGCCCTTTGACCCCTCCCACCTCCACCTTAACTCCTGGAGACTCCCCAAAACTGTCCTCTCCTCCGCCCACTGCCCCCTCTCTCCCTGGGCCCCAAAAGGAGCCTCGCGCGTCTCCTGAGCCCAAGTCTCTCTTCCCGGCCTCTGCTCCAGTCTCCCGGAGAGCTGGGGCCCCGCTCTGGGTCCCTCCCCACCGGAGGCAGGGGTGTCCGCACCCCAAGTCCCCAGTGTGTACAGGAATACGTGAAGGCAGGTGAACCCGTGAGTCCGTGCCCTCTAGCAGGTGCTCCTGAGGGTGAGCCAGAGAAAGCCTCTCCCCAAGCAGGGGCAGGGGCCCTGTCCGTCTGGGCTCTTACACCCACCGGCACAGCGCCAGGGAACAGGGGTGCCAGTCGGCTCTCGGGGGAGCCTCCTGTGCTTCCCGAGTACCCCCGCTCCTCCTTCCCTCACTCGACAGATGTCCGGTGTCCCGTGCACAGGCCTGGAGTAGGTGACAACCGACAGCCACAGCCCAGCCCTGCCCTCCGTCCCGGGGCCACCTGCAGCCGGCACCCCAGATCCCAACATCTGACCCCCCTGTTCGCCCAGACCCTCAGCACCCTGTCGCTTCGGGGCCCGCGTCAGCCCCCTCCCTCCCCACCCTGGTCTGAGCTGGCTGCTCCCTCATCTAGGGTCCCCGAGACTCCTTCCTGACCCCAGCAGGCCCTGCTTCTGCTCCCGCCTGACTCTTGGTGATACACTCCTGAGGGCGCCCTCAACACCCCATGCACAGGCGCTCACCTCCTCCAAGGCCCTTGTGACCTGCACTCTGGCTATGGGTTCTGGCCGGGAGGATGTTGGTGTTTGGGGGAGAGAGTTCTTCCTGGAGGTTGAACCCCAGGTTGAACTGGTCCCCAAAGCCCTTTCCAGGGGTGAGACAAGGGCCGCTGTCACCCATTCCCAGCCTGGGGTGGGGGCCAGGTTGTTGGCAGTGATAGTGGGAGCAGGCCTGGGAGGCTTCCTGGAGTGGGTGAGGTGAGACCCCAAAGTCCGTGAAGGGGACAGCGGACCCCAGGAAGTAATGTTCAGGGGCCCCGAAGTAATCAAATCCCAAAGAGGATGATTCGGCCAGAGACGGCAGAGGTCAGCTAGGTAGGAAAGCAGCTGGGGGAGGGGAGAGCATGGGCTCCCCCGCTGCTCGCTGATCTCCCCCAACAGGGGTGGCCCCCCACCTGCAGGGCCCTTCCTCTCCCGCCACCACCACCAGGTGCAGGGACCCACCCTCCGAGTTGCCCACTGCTGTCAAAGGAAGGAACCACCCCAGGCCCCCAGGACCCTGTCAACTGCTGCTCCCTGCCTGGTCCCCAGGGTCCACACTCAGAACCCTACCTGTACCTTTGCACAAGCTACTTTTGCCCGGAGCACGCCTTCCCTGTCGCCTGCATACCCCTCCACTCCGTGCTCCCTTAACCTGCTGGCCCTCTGCTCTGGCCCCCACCCACTCCTCCCCGGGGTTCCCTTTATGCCTCCCTCCCCGGGCCATAAGGTCCCAACGGGGAGCCTGCCTTGCTAAACACACGCTTCGGGGACGCTGGGAATCAACTCAGAGGCGAGCTTCAGGCTAATCCACGAAATCTCGTGTAAAAGATGTTATTCACAAGTAAAGACTGTTTAAAAGGTTGTGAAAGATAACAGCCCCCAAGAGAGGGAATCTCAGCTAAGACCCCCAGAGTGCACACAGGTGCACATTTCTGGGAATTTAATCTCTGGAAAAAGAGAAATGCATGAAAAATCTACCTACTCGAGGGTGCTTCATGGATTTAAAAAGCTATGTTCCAAAGTAGAGGAAGGAGGGGCAGTGATCAAAAGTCGGGTTTCTAAAGACTGTTCAACGACGTGGGGAAATGCTTAGGAGCCCACAGGGAATAAAAAAATTCGATGACTCAGATTTACAGTCAAAAGTCATCTCGGGGTGTCGGGCTTCCAGGGGATTCTGTTTCCTGTACCCTTTGCAACAATTTGCAACCTGTGTTCCGAGGTCCGGGGACCCTGAGGAGACAGGGAGGGGTCAGGCCCCGGCCTCGAGGGTGGGGCTCTGCTCAGGCCTGGGAGAGGCCGGTGTTGGGAGAGGTTCACAGGGGGGCAGGACGCCAGCCCATCCCCAGCCCCTGCACAAACCAGCAGTGTCCTGCAGACATCTGAGCGGCTGGGAGGCAGTGACGGCTCGAGGTCACCCAGCCCTAGAGGCCCTGACAGGCCGCCACCAGATGGCAAAGGGTTTATTCTCCGAGAAAGCCTGGGGGAGACTTGGAGGACATTTATGGATTCACGGGGCTGGGAGCCAAGCCAGGCAGAGGTGACCCAGAAGGGCCTTCCTCCAGTGACCCAGGGAGACCACGCAGCCGGGGGCAGGAGCAGCTGTGTGTCTGGCTTTCCCCACTGCCGTTTGGAGGTCAGCAGAGGCCCCGTGGACATCATGCAGACTGGAGGCCCCTGTCAAAATCGTCTGTGATTGTGAGTGTGGTGCCCTGAGTGCTGGGGGGCATCTAGAAAGGCCTGTGGCGGGGGCACCTGGGTGGCTCAGTCGGTTAAGCATCTAACTTCGGCTCAGGTCACTCAGGTCATGATCTCGCAGTTCGTGAGTTCCAGCCCCGTGTCGGGCTCTGTGCTGACAGCTCGGAGCCTGGAGCCTGCTTCGGATTCTGTGTCTCCCTCTCTCTCTGCCCCTCCCCTGCTCCTGCTCTGCCTCTCTGTCTCTGTCTCTGTCTCTCTCTCAAAAAGAAATAAACATAAACAAAAAATGTCAAAAGGCCTGTGGGTGTGGTTCCAGCTGTGCATTTACGGGCGGCTCAGCTGTGCCTCAGGTCGGGGCGGATACCTCCGGGCGGCCTTCCTTCCGTGAGTCTTCGAGTCTCTGATCCCAGGGCTCAGTGGGGACACGTCTCCTGAGAAAGTGGGTCCAGAAACCGCGTTTCCCTGGCTGACCCTGTTTCCCAAACAGCCACCCTGTCCTGAGAATTCCATCCCCAACTGACATCGTGGGCAGTTGAGGGCCTTCCGGGCGCGCGTGGCTGGTCTGGACCCGGGCAGGTCTGGACGCTGACCCGGACAGACAGGCCTGAGACGGCGGTGCCCACCCTGCCTTGTCGCAGCCGGGAAGCGGCAGTCAGGCCTCGCTCGAGGGGCCCCTCTTTGGAGAGACCCCTGCCCGCTTCTGACCAGCACCATGAAGGCCCTCGAGGGCGTGTGTCCCCGGCACCACCATCCGGATGCCGCCCGGGGCCAGGCCCCCAAAAGCCCCGAGAATACAAAACGGGTGCAGACTTGCTCCCACCTGCCCACGGGCGCATTCCGTGATGGCCTCCCCTTGAGGGGCACTCAGAGGTGCAGCCACACCCCCTGCCCCCGGGGGAAGCCGAGCCCCGCCCTGGCAGTGCTCCCCAAGGGATCCTCTCCCCCCCACCCGCCCACCCACCTCACCATCCCCCAGGGCTGCTCAGTGACTGAAAGCAGCCTCCGGCCGAGACAGACCAGGGGTCCCCTCCCTGGCAACTGCCACACGGGGCCTCAGCCGCGCCCTCCGCCCGGGACTCCCCCCGCCCCCCCCCCCCAGCCCCACTAGCAGGTGCACTCCTGAGCCTTCCCGAGAACAGCGTGCCGCGTAACTCCCCTGAGGAGCCTTGACCTGTTAAGAGTTTTTATTGTAAGAACTTTCTCCTCCAGAGACGCCCCCGCCAGCCACCCCTGGGGGCAGCTGGAAGAGGTCCCCTTGAGAGTGCTGTAGGTCCGTCACTGTCTCTGGGACGCTCTCGAGGGCATCCCTGATCAACAGTGGGGCTCTCCAATTCCCCAGGCAGAGAAAATCCCAGGGCTGCAGACCGCTGAGTTAGAAAGAGGCCCCCTCCCCTCGGATGAGCTCGGGGTGAGGCCCCAGAAGGCGCCGCTGCCCTGGTGGAGAGGCAGGCGGGCAAGTACAATGCGAACCGGCTCCTTGAGGCCACCGTAGCCACCAGCAGGGGCTGACAAGGGATGGGGCCCCAAGGAAGCTGGGGGTGACCCCACAAGCGGTCCAATGGGGGGGTTCCTGCCATGAGTGCCGTGGGAGAGGTGGGTCCTGGGCTCAGAACGGGGGCCCTGCGGGCGGCTGGCCTGAGGCCTCCATCTGTGAGGCCATCGGGAGGCTGGGAGCCCGGTGTAGAGAGAAAGCCCCAGAATGAGGCCTCCCCCAGGACAGGCAGCGGCCGCTTTGTTGGGCAGTTTGAAAGCTGTGGCCCGAGGAACCTTCTGCCGGGAGGGCACTTGTCTCCCCACTTGTGCCCCCCCCCCGCTCCCTGGTCAAGGCCCACAGCTCTTAGCTCTGGAGGGTGTTGGTGGGGAGGGCGGGGTGGGGTGGGGGACCCTGATGCAGCCCTGTCCAGGCTCTGAGGCACTGTAGGGACACATAAAGGGCTTTCCCAACCCCCACAAGCCCTTTGGACCATTCGCCACGAGAAGAGGGGCCAGAGTGGCCCTGAGATGTGTCGGGGCGGGGGCGGGGGGGACTCGCTAAAGACCCTCAACGCCTCCAGATTGCAGTCAGGTAGAACCGAACTTTCAGGCCACACTGTGGGCACGTGGCCCTCGAGGGCCCCACATCTGAACGGGGACCTCAGTTCCCGGGCCTCTGGTGGCACGTGCCGTCTCTGTGGTGACGAGGGCTGTCTGGGGAAGAGTGGCTGGTCAGGGGGGAGGGACTGGGCACTGGCTGGCCTCTGCTTCAGAGCTCTGAGCAGAAAGGCCACAGGCAGGGGCCGCGGGCGCGCCGGGACTGGGCGGGCAGCCACCTGGAGGGTAGAGCAAGCCGCCCAGTGGTGGCTCTGAGCGGAAGTGGGCGGCGCCGGGGCACCGGGAAGCACCCCACTGGCAGGCGCCTGCCCAGCCCAGGGGCTTGGTGCCCCCAGGCCCCGTGCTCAGTGGGTGCCCCTCCCGAGGCTGGGAGCACGGCATGGGGGCTGGGGGGCATCCTGCTCTCAGGAAGGGGCGTCCTGGAGGAGGCAAGGGGCTGGGGGAGACAGGCCTGAGTTCGGCTGGAGAAGGAGGGCTGCAGGGCGGCCAGGGTGCATTTGCCCAGGAGCCGGCGAGGCCGGTGACAGCCCGCGTCAGAAGTCAAGCAGCGGCCAGGACTCAAAGCGCCAATTTCTAGACAGGAGAGTGCAGGTGCCCGTGGTGTGGCCATCGCCCTGCGGCTGGGGGCCAAAAATCTGAGGAAGCAGGAGGATGGCCCTCACCCTGGAGTGGGTGTGGAATCAGGAGCAGCCTGGGAAGGCTTCTTGGAGGAGGCAAGAGAGGGACAGAGGACCCTGGGTGCTCTTGGGGGGGACCACTGTGAGAGGAGGGGCGAGGATGGGCAGGCCGAGGTGGGGGGGGTCATGGGGGGTTTGACAATGGCAGCGGTGGGGAGCAGGGGAGGGGCACGGGGTGGGGCTGGGGGGAAGGAATCCCACCTCGACACCGTAACCGCGAGGCTTTTGGAGACAGGTGGGCTGTGTGGCTGCTGGGTGGCAGGGGCGGGGCGAAGGGGGCAGGACAAGCAATCTGAGAGGTGGGGACAAGCCCCGTGGTGGCCAAGGTCGAGCTGCATGTGAGTGACTGCAGGGTACTGGGGGAAGGCAGCCCGGGGCAGAGGGGTCCCGAGTCGCGGCATGGAGTGGACAGAGTGCTCGGAGAAGGCTCGGCTCACGGGGCCTCCCAGGCAGCCGTCCAAGGGCCGCCCACCCTCCAGCCCCTCGGAGGGGATCCGCTCTCAGGGCTGCAGCTGACAAGGCCCCTGCCTGCCGCACGTCCTCACGGCCCCTGAACCCGGTGTCAGTTCCTCAGCACGCACCCGTCACTGCCGGAGTTTGAAAACCCGGAATCAGGTGCACAGAGATGGAGACGGCAGACGGAGCAGTGAGGGGGCTCCGGCACCCCCACCCGGACGGACCCCTGGGCGGAGGGAGGCCCTGAACCGCAGGAGCCCTGGGGTCACACTGGGGACCCCGGGAACCCAAGCGTGTGCCACGGGGGGGCCGCCTCTGCACCTGCGGTTGGTGACTCTGTGAGCCTTACCAGGCTGACTTTCTCCCTGCCGCCCAAGGTCCGCGTGGAGCTGGGGAGGCAGGGTGTGGGGGCCTCACGGCTTCAGATGGACGGACCCCTCCCTGTGGGGAAGAGGTGGGATGGGAAAGACACGGGCCCCGCTGAGTCCCGTCACAGCCCACGGCTCCCCGCGACAGGCTGCCACCATCTGACTCACTTATTCCACATGTGATGATTGAACACCCAGAATGTACTGTCCCCCGTCAGCTCGGGAAAGGAAGAAAGGGGGGGGCTCAGCCTGCCAGGGAGGCAGACTCCTAAACCAACAGTCATTCAAAAGCGCCCGGTGGAAACCGTCCAGGTCTGCCGGGGACAATCAGGGCGGGCTTCCTGGAGGAAGGGGCGTTGGAGCTGGGGCCTGAAGCAGAGGGAGGAGCTTGCCAGACTGCGGCACGCGACGGGACGGAACAGCGTGCAAAGGCATACAGCAGGGGAAGCCGGTCCCGGGCCGGAGTGCAAGGGTGGAGCCCGGAGAAGGGGGTGCTTGGGGGGCCGCATGTGGCCCCCACGGCGGGGGCAGGGGGCGAGTATCCTTTGCAAACGCAAGGCTTTGGATTCGGGTTTTGCCTTTTGGCAGAAGGGAGGCTTCTGGGGCTTCAAAGCAGCAGGAAGGAGCAGGGTATCGGTCACAGGGAGACGGCGCCCGGTCGCCATCAGACTCGGGCTTCACGCCGCACTTGAGACGAGGCAAGAGGCCTCAGAGGCCCTTCCCGACACTCTCCTCCCGGGTCCCGGCTCTGGGTCCTGCTCTGCCCGCAGATGGAGAGGGAGGGAAGGCCAGGAGGGGCAGTCTTCCCGGCGGAGGGGGGCCGGGGGGGGTGGTGCTTCAAGATGTCTGCAGCCAAGCAACCCCAGGCCAGGGCTCGCCCCTCCGGCGGTCAGCCGCGTCCCCATATCAGGTGGAGACACTCTTGTGCCCATCCCCTCGGGCCCCTCCCCTGCTGACGGAACCCCATCAGAAGGAGACCCCCCCCCCACCGGGGGGAGGCGGAGCGTGTTGGCTCCGAATGCTGCTGCTGTCACCCCCCTCTGGCCCCCCGGCCTCACCAGCGTGGCCTGGGACATGGCAAGGGCCTCTGTGCCTGTTGCTGTTGAGACGGTTCCCTGCTGGGGCCGCCCGTATGACCGGGAGCAGAGGTGTGGGTCCAGGCCTGGGGGCCCCTGGAGAGGCTGGCACTCAGCAGCGCCCCCACCTGGTCAGGAGTCCCTGAGCTAGCCAGGGAGGGCCCAGCCAGAAGTGCGGTCAGCCGACGCGGCCCAAGCCTGCCCGGATGAGAGCGTCTTCCTCTCACAGCATCAGAGGTCGGAGCGGGCAGCCCGGAGCCCGTGTAGACAGTCCGTGCCCCTCCTGCCTCGTGTGGCTGAGAGCGGGAAGCCGGCGGGACCTGCAGAGTCGATGTTATTGTTCCTGGGGATTCCGTGGGGACCCCCTTCCTCTCCCACCTCACTGCCTGACCCCGTCGTCACTGGCTCCACGGACACCACGTCCTCACCACTGCCAGGACACCTCCTTCGCACTGTGTTTGCCGGTTGGGGTCTGTCCCCTCACTGGACCGTGAAGCCCCGAAATCACCTCCGGCCCCCGGCACCCCGCAGCGACGTCAGTGGCACTCAGGGACCAGATGATGCGCGGGACAATAGACCGTCACCTCCAAGGGCTTCCTGCGGGCCGGGCACCCCCCAGGAGCGTGGGCCCTGAGGTCAGACCCTCAGTCTTCCCGGAGCCTGTCACCAGCTTCTCTCCGGCTCAGCCGGGTCTCCCAGACACCAAGCGGAGGGGACCCACCATCACCAACAAGTTATTGGGGCGGTCATGCTTCACTGCTCTGTCGTGAATAATCCAGCAGCTCTGATCACAAAGTGTTGCTTCTTCAAGGACCACCTTGGTGACAGCGTGAGGTGACAGCTGCCGAGCCACGAGGGTGATGTCCCTCCACCTCCCAGGGTTTGACAGTCACTTGACGATTCCTTCACTTTTTCCTTGGCCATCTCCCCAAGGCTGAAATTACCCCCCACCCCGTCAGCAGGCTCCTTCCAAAGGACCAGCTCGCTTTGGGAGAAGCTCTCTCGGGCCCAGAGAGGACTTTCGTGACCAGTCTCCTGCCTCCTTGACACAAGTCCCTTCCACAGCGTCCCTGGCATTCCGGGTTCTGGTTGGTTACCTCCAAGGCTGGGGAACTCACTATCTCTCCAAACATGTAAATGAAGCAGGGAGGGAGGCAAGATAGGGGTCATCTAAGACCCCAGATAACCCATCAAGGGCAATGGTAATGCAGAACCCCCCAGTCTCCCCAAAGCCATAGAGGTTTTGAAGAGACCCCTTTACGAGACCTTTCCCTGCGTAGAGTTGGTGGGCATGGGCGGCCCTGCCGGTCTCCAGAGAAGAAGTGAGCCACTGGCACAGAGGAGGGAAGGTGTGCTCAGCAAAGGGAAATAACCAGGCAAGTTGGCCCGATGGAGGAACTTGACGGGAGCTGTGTTCAAATCCCAGTGCAGCAGTGGTGGGAAAAGGCCAACCACAGGCCACGCCCCCATTAGCCCAGCCAGGGCCTGTCCCATCCCCGTTCTCCCCTCCCTTCCCCAAGGCGTGCAGTCAGGGATGGGGGGCCTCCAGGAGGGGCTGCCTACACAGTGGTGGGGGGTTGTGGGGGTCGTGGGGTCGTGGGAGCCACGGGGTGAGGGAGGGGGAGGTTTCCAGCTGCGCTGGGTGTTCACACGTGTCCTCCCTGCAAGGCAGGCAGACCGGCCGGGCCACACAGGGGTCCCCGCCTGGGTGCTGCGTCCTGCGTCCTGTTCCACCGACCTGTGCACCCCTCCTGCCCCCGGTTCTGCACGGTCTTGATCACTGCAGCGACGTCGTGATAAACCTCAGAGGTGGGTAGATCAATCCCTCACGCCTGAGTCTTCTTTTTTGAAAACGATTTCAGCTAGTCTAGGACCTATTCTGGTTCCTTGGCCTTTTCCTGTAAATTTTAGAATTTTGAAAGAATCTTGTCCCTAGCTACAAAAAGTCCTTGTGGAATTTTGACAGGAGTTGCCTTAAAACTTACATAAATTTGTGGAGAATTGACATCTTCACCCTGTTGACTCTTCTAATCCATGAATATGGTATGTCGCCCCTTTTATTTAGAGCCTCTTGAATTTCATCAATCTTTTGTACTTCCAGCAGACAAGGCCTGAACATGTTCTATTAAATTTACACCTAAGTATTTCATTTTTTCCCCAGCAACTGTAAATGATATTTCTATTTCTGTTTCCACGTGTTCATTGCTGGTACATAGAAATACACAACTGATTTTTTTTTAATTTTTTAATGTTTATTTATTTTTGAGACAGAGAGAGACAGAGCATGAACAGAGGTGGGGTAGAGAGAGAGAGGGAGACACAGAATCTGAAACAGGCTCCAGGCTCTGAGCTGTCAGCACAGAGCCCGACATGGGGCTGGAACCCACGAACCGTGAGGTCATGACCTGAGCTGAAGGCGGATGTTTAACCGACTGAGCCACCCGGGCGCCCCACACAACTGATTTTTGTGTGTTGGTCTCATTTGTGACCTTATTGAACCCACTTATTAGCTCGAAAGGTTTTTTTTGGTAAATTCCTTGGGATTTTCTACACAGACGATTGTGTCATCTGTAAATGAGGATAGTGTTATCTCCTCCTTTCTATCTGTACGCCTTTTATGTATTTTTCTTGCTTTATTGCAGTGGCTAGAACTTCCAGTATTCCTGATCTTAGGAGGAAAACGTTTGGTCTTTTACCACTGGTGTGATGTTAGGTGTAAGTTTCTTGTAGACTATCAGGTCGAGAGAACTCCTCTCGATTCCTATTTTTCTGCAAGTTTTTATCGTGACCAAAGTGTTACATTTTCTCAACTACTCTTTCAGTATCAAGAGACATGATCATGTGATTTATCATCTTGGCCCACTAATATGGTGAATTACATTGCTTATTTTCAAATGCTGAGCCAGCCTTGCACCCCAGGAACAAACCTCTCGGTCACAGTACATGATTATTTTTATACACTGTGACATTCTATTTGCTTCTATTTTGTTAGGGATCTTTGTACCTATATTTATGAGAGACACTGATCTATGTTTTCCCCTCTTTCTTTCTTTCTTCTTTCTTTCTTTCCTTGTTTCTTCCTTTCCTTGTTTCTTTCCTTCTTTGCTTGTTTCTTTCTTTCTTTCCTTGTTTCTTCCTTCCTTCCTTTCCTTGTTTCTTTCTTTCTTTCTTTCTTGTTTCTTTCTTTCTTTCTTTGCTTGTTCCTTTCTTTCTTTCCTTGTTCCTTCCTTCCTTCCTTTCCTTGTTTCTTTCTTTCTTTCTTTCTTTCTTTCTTTCTTTCTTTCCTTGTTTCTTTCTTTCTTTCTTTCTTTCTTTCTTTCCTTGTTTCTTTCTTTCCTTGTTTCTTTCTTTCCTTGTTTCTTTCTTTCCTTGTTTCTTTCTTTATTTCTCTTTCCTTGTTTCTTCCTTCCTTCCTTTCCTTGTTTCTTTCTTTCTTTCTTTCTTTCTTTCCTTGTTTCTTTCTTTCTTTCTTTCTTTCTTTCTTTCTTTCTTTCTTTCCTTGTTTCTTTCTTTCCTTGTTTCTTTCTTTCCTTGTTTCTTTCTTTATTTCTCTTTCCTTGTTTCTTCCTTCCTTCCTTTCCTTGTTTCTTTCTTTCTTTCTTTCTTTCTTTCTTTCTTTCTTTCATTGTTTCTTTCTTTCTTCTTTCCTTGTTTCTTTCTTTCCTTGTTCCTTCCTTCCTTCCTTCCTTCCTTCCTTCCTTCCTTCCAGAAGTAAGGGGGGGTGGGATCATTCTAGCATACCTAAGCCCCGCCCCCCTTGGGGAGCCCACCTGCCATCGCAGAGCTGTGAGGACAGCAGGAAACAGGGCCAAGGCGGAGGCTGCAGGCGGGTCCAGGAGGAGAGAGGAGGGGTAGCAGGAGCCAGACAGGCTGAGGATCCCCCAGGAAAACCTCTAGGGAGGTCTGAGGTTGGGGCTCCAGGAAGGCTTGAGGTTCAATGGGGCCCGGGTCGCTGCAGGTGAAGGGAAGCACATATTCCGGTTTTCTGGCCAAAGGTGAAGAAACGCACGTGAGCCAGAGCTCGTGCCAGGTAAGGGTTGACTCCCTGTCAAAACCCGTAAGATGTTCCGACCAGAGCCCCACACGGACACAGGGAAGAAGGAATGTGGAAATGAACCTGCAGGTGGATGGGGCAGTGGTCACCTGCCTGCCACCAGACTTAGTGGGGTTTCCATGGACAAGAATTATGTGCATTTTGATGGGTGTCCCACGGCCACAGAGCTGCCCGTCGGTGGAAGTCAGAGGTCTCCCGGGAGGGCGGTCGCACCCCCCGCCGGGAGACCCGGGTGCAGAGGGCCTGGCAGCACAAGTCTGGGCTCTCTGAACAGCCGAGTCCAGGGCAGAGACGGGCCGGCATCTTGGGGGGCAGGCCCCGAGTCCCCCCACACACACATCCAGGCACCGGCACCACCCAGCCCCACGTCCAAGGCCAGGGGACAGAGGAGGCCATGAGCAAGGGTTCAGTCTGTGGGCCAGGCCCAGAGGCCCCGCCGGTCCCCAGCCCCTTTCTGGCCTGCCGTGTTCACAGGCAGGTGGCACCTCTTGAACAAAGGCGTCACCAGCTAGTTGGGGGGGGGGGCTACAGGCATCCATCCACAGCCCCCTGGGCCATTCCCCTGAGACTGACCTGGCTGTCCTTCAGGTGCCCGCACTGAAGGCAAGGGAAGTGTGGCCTCCTATGTGGGGAGGGGACAGGGAGGCCCCCCCCAGGGGCTTTGATCCGCATCACCATGACAACATTTGGAAGGCCTGTTAGAAATTCACTTTCCACTCCTTCCCTCAGAAGAGTCCACAGGGCAGGCCTCAGGCGCAGCCCAGGAGTCTTTAACCCAGGTCCCCGAGGGCTGGGGTGACCATGACGGGAGCCCCTGGGTTGGGGGGGGTGGGTCAGCTGCCCCCAGGGGGGCTGAGGCCCAGGGAGGGAGGGCAGAAGGCAAGAGGAAGGGCCTGCCCTGGAGCGGGGCTGGCGTGCCACTGTGGGGGCAGGGTGGCTGCAGGCTCGGCCCCAGCCCCGCATCTCAGCTGGTGTGGGTTTTGTGGGAGGGATCCCTTCCCGCGGTTGGATAAGCACCCAATTGGCCCTGCGTGGGAAGCAGGCTGGCTCCCCTGGGATCTCTCCTGGCAACAATTCCCTGCAGCCTCGGGGCTCTGGAACCACACCCCTGCGGTGGCTCTGGCCTCTTCCCAGGGACCCCGCACAGCCTCTGGGGCCCCTAGGGTTCCCTGGCTGACAGCCGGGGAAGCCAGAGCTCCCGCAACCCTGGGACCCGGCCCCTTCACCCGGTGGTCAGGCCCAGCCGACCAGCCTCTGCCCCTCCCGGGGATGTCCCCTGGGTGAGGCGCCCAGCACCCGGCAACAGAGAGCGAGCCGCGAATGTGACTTACAACGTTCTGGCAACCAGAGAAATTCATTTAAATCACGCATTTTATTTAACCCGGTAAATGCACAGCATTGCCAGTGAGGAAGTGGTCAGCGTCAGGGGACACGCGGCCCCAACCGTCCTTTGTGGGGTCTGCAGGGCTGGGAGCAGAGCGTGGTTTGGGGCCCGGCTCTGCCCTGGGATGAGACCCCCCCCCCTCCTCCTTTCTGGCTCTCCAGAGACCGCCCCCATCCCCTCCCCAACGGCCCACGCGTTGGCGTGGGGGCAGGCGAGGGGGCAGGCAGGGGGCAGGCAGAGCAGGAGGAGGGAGGAGGCTGAGGCCCTGCGGGCTCCTGGCTCTCCTCTCCCTCCCACGCAGCTCATCGGGACGCTGGCACCGAGACAGCGCGGAGCTGCTCTTAGCGCTGCAGCCCCCACCCCTCACCACGGCAGCCTCGCTCCCCTCCGCCCCCCACCCTCCGTGGTCTGGGTCCCAGGAGCGGATACCAGGGGAGGACTCTGCAGGTGTGACGGTGACCTCACGGCTGCCACCGCAGAGATGGGGAGACTGAGGGGGAGGAAGGGAGCCCAGTGAGTCTGCGGGAGGCAGGCACTCTGACCCGTGTCACTGCTGGGGGCCCGCGGCCAGCGCGGAGGCCACAGCTGCCCAAGCCACAAGAGGAGGGGGCTCAGCCGTGCCGCTGGTCCTGGTCGTCAAGGGAGAGGCGGAGGGAGGGGACAGCTGTGAGGGCACGGGGGATGACGTGAGGCCACTGGGAGCCTTTCTGGACACTGATGTCAGCCCGGCTGGGATGGTGACAGCAGGAGGGGCCACCGTGAGGAACAGGACAGTGGCAGTGATGGGACCACGAATGGAGATTTCTGATCACCACCCCCTTGCACCTCCTGATGGATCCGGAACCCCAGGGGCCCTTGTCAGCCCCTGCCCCCGCTGCCCCCCATACACGCCTACACCCTCCCTCCACACACACCCCTACCACCCTCCACACACACCCCCTACTACACACACGCACACACACACACACAGGTGCCTGAAACTCATCCATCAAGGATGCCATGGGTACCACAGCCTGGTTCCCATGGCAACACCTGGATGATGGGGCAGGGGAGAAATGCAGGAACACACTAAATAAGGAACAACAACTTCCAAAAACGAGCATCCAGGGAGAAATAACCACGGAGGGATGGTCCTGGAAGGGCCTTTAAGGCCAGGCCAGCGGGAGCCAAGGGAAGCTTGGACGCAGAGATGCCCGATGGCTTCACACGTCAGATTTCGGGGAGGTGTTGAGGTCCGGGGCCCAGGAACCGGAGTCCTAGGGGGCGTCCCAGCCCCAGACCCCGGGCCACGTCACCACCCACCCCCCGCCCCCCGCCGGCCGAGCAGCCTCGTCCCGTGCCTCTGTCCCCACGGGCGCCTATCTCCAGCCCACGGCCGGACTCGGAACCCCACAGCCCCAGACAGCAGCGCACAGGCCCCCACCCTATCTCTTCTTGACCCGGAGCCCCGCACAGCGGAGATTCACCTGCGCACAGGAGCACGCCCCAGTTAGGGTCTCCTCGGAGGCTTCGAGGAGCAGCGGAAGCACACGGGTTCCTTCTTGACCGCGACGGGCTCCGGGAGATGTGGGGGTCTGAGTGGACCGCCAGCTCTTGCTTCAGCCGGGGATCGGGGGAAGGCAACGCTCCTGCTCTCCAGGGCCAGGTCTGAAGGCTCACCGACGAGAATTCATTACGGACGTGGTTTCAGGGCGCCTCATCCAGGCCAGGCCCTACTTCCAGGGCTGTGGGGGCCCTCCCCAGCCCCACGGCCTGGGATCCCCAGCTCCCTGTGGCTGGAGGGGTCACGGTTTCCTGTAAAGTCCTCCTGGCCTCGGTTAGGTGGGGCCAACGTCTCTGGTGAGTCGTGCACAGAGCAGAGCTCCCGGGGGGCTCTCTGAGCGCCGCGGGGGGCGCCCTCCTATTCCACGGTGAGGGTCTCCCTCGCCCCCATTTCCCGAGTGTGGAGACAGACTGACATTTTCTGGCAGAACTCTACCAAGTACAGGGCAAAACAGAGACAAGATAATTACGGGGATAACAGAGGCTAAAAATAGCCTCCTTCACAGCCCAGACTCCTGGCATGGAAGACGCCAGACACGGAGGAGAGAACGACAGAGAGCAGGGCTTTGGAGGATGAATAGAAGTCTGGCGGACGGTGGCCGGTCCCTGCGAGGGGGTGGAGGCAGCGTTGTGGCCCCCGGTGCGCCATCCAGAGGACTGAGCAAGCGAGGCGTCAGAGGGCCTCAGAAGTCCCCGGTCTGACCCTCCTTCTAGAGCCATCCAGTTACCCTTGGGGCAGGGTGCTCGCTCCCTCATCAAGTAGCTGCTGTCTTTGGGGAGCAGCCTCTAAACAAGACGCCCCTCTTCCGGGCGCCTGGGCCGGAGCCTGGCACGCTCTGTGTGGCACCAAGGCTCAGAGGCGGGGCAGAGGGGGGGCGCGGCTGGCACATGTCCTCCCGTGGGTCAGAGCCAAGCTTGGGGCCCAGCCGTGGACGGGGGAAGGGACTCGGAGAGGGACGCCGGGCCCCCCGGCCCTTTCTGGGCCTGAGCCGAGGACGCTGTGCTCAGAAGTCATTCAGGTGGGGCTGTGCCCAAGGTCCAGGGCTCCTGCAGAGGGCAGGTCCGAGGGAGGAGGCGTTCTGGAGCAGTGCACACAGAGGTGGGCGGCAGGAAATAGCTGGGGAGAGCCAGGCAGAGGACGGGGGCCTACGGGAGGGAACGGGGCGGTGGGGGTGGCGGGAGGAGGTTTGCTTCTAGGGATTCTGGAAGGACAAAGTGGCTGGCAGGACGGGAGGGGCCAGAGGAGGCTGCACAGAGAGAAGGGGGCAGAGGTAGAGACGGGGGGGGGGGTCCGGGGAAGGAGGGGGACGAGGAGGCCAGGGAGGCCTGCCGAAGGGGCTTCTGGCCCGTGAAGTGTCACCTCCCCAGCACAGCGGGGCGGCGGCTGGGAGCAGGGGTCTGGAATTGGGGGTCCCTGCAGACGCAGTCTGAGACTGCGGGAGGACAAACAGGCTCCAGCCGGGACTGGGGGCATCTCGAGGCCTGGGGCAAAGGGTGCAGATTCGGGTGCAGAGTCGAGAGTGGGACTGGTCAGCCGCGATGAAGGGTCTGGGGTGCCCCTGGCGGTGACACGCGGTCTGGCTTCAGCTCCCGGCTCAGGCCACGCTGCCCTCACCCGCGTCCCCCAGGGTGGCCCGGGGTCGGCGCTGGGGTCGTCTGGTCATCTGGGCAGGGCGGCTTTGGCATGGCTAAGGGAGGGGAGCGGCATGCCCGCAGAGGTGCCCGGGTGGGGCTGTAGAGGGAGGGGAGGGGGGACGAGAGAGGACGAGGCCCAGGAAGGAAAGCTTGCCGCCGGATGTCCGGCTTTCACGCCGCCCCAAAGACTCAGCCTGAAGCAGACAGAGGTTCGAAGGGGGCCGTCTGGTTCACCTGGCGACTCCCTGCCCCACCAGGGCCTCCGCCTCCCGGTCCATACGGCGGCCGGCCTGGCTCTGAGGCTCCATCGGAGAGGGGAATGGGGGCTGCGGGCCAGAGGACCCCCTTGCAGCTCCTGGCCCCGTGCTGGGGCCGCCGGAGCCCAGGGCCGCGGGGCTGCGTCCACCCGGCCTCCCTCCTGGAGGAAACAGGCGACGGCTACTGCCCGGAAAGTAGGGCAGAGGCTGGGAGCGCAGCAGCGTGGGGGAGCCCCTGGGGGGAGCCCCTGGGTGGCGGGTCTGCGGGGACTTTGGTGGAGGAGCCCAGGGGAGGAAGAAGCACGGGGAGCTTCACGGTCCGGGCTGGATCTGGAACCAGGGGTCGGTGGGGGCAAAGGCAGGGCCCGAAGCAGAGTGCTCTCCTGTAGACACAGGACCACCTGCTCCTTCGCCTCCAGGAGGGAGAGCGTGTGCCAGGCAGAGTGGGGGAGGGTGTGGGCTCAGAAACATCCCTCCGGTGAGGACATTGTTGCCAGCATCTTCCAGGCAGGAGGCATGGGGAGCAAGAGTCTAGCCGGTTCATGGCAATCTTGGTCTTGTCCCTGTACCTCCTTGTGCCTCAGTTTCCAGGTTGAGAATATGGGGCTGTTGAAGGGGACCCCATCCTAGGGGATCCTGTCCTAGGGGAGCCTGTCCTAGGGGATCCTGTCCTAAGGGATCCTCTTCTAGGGAGCCCATCTTAGAGGACCCTATCATGGGAATTCTGTGATAAGGGAGAGGGACAGAGAGAGATGGAGACAGAGACAACAGGGACCCGGAGACCCCAAAGAGACCCAACCGAAAAGAAGAGGAGGGAAGAAGGAGGAAAAGCAGGAGCCCGGGGAGCAGAGCAGGGGACGAGATGGGGAGCGGGGGCATCGGGGGCAGGACAGGTCAGCTGGACCGTGGCCACCAGTCACTCAAGGGGCACGGGGACGGCAGTCCCCCGCGAGGGAGCGCTCCTGTGCTGGGCCGAGGGCTCAGAGGCCACTTTGTTCTTTAAACTCGTGCTGGAACAGGCCGATTACAGACCCCCAACCAAGCTTTCCCTTCAGATTGCAAGTTACACTCGCAGTCCTCACTGCTCAGAGCCACTTGAGGGCACTTCAAAGTAACGTTTGGTCCCATTTATGTCTTCAAGCCTTTTCTTTTTGAGAGAGAGAGAGAGACCTTGCCTGCGGCAGGCCAGCACTCTGGGAAGGGACAGAGAGAGGGGGAAGGGCAGAGGGGAGAGGAGCAGAGAGGGTGGGGAGAGGGGCAGAGAGAGGTGGAGAGGAAAGGAGAGGGGGGGAAGGGACAGAGAGAGGGGGAAGGGCAGAGGGAGGGGGAGAGGGGCAGGGGGAGAGGAGGGGCAGAGAGTGTCCCAAGCGGGCTCTATACTCTCAGTGCAGAGCCAGATGCGGGGCTCGAACCCATGAACCGAACCGTGAGATGGTGACCTGAGCCCAAGTCCAACGTTCAACTGACTGAGCCACGCGGGGGCCCCTGTCTTCAAGCCTTTTAAGCTACATCCGTAAGATTAACATATTCTACATGGAATCTACCTTGTCAGACGTTGTTAAGTTTCTGAAAACTTAATTATTATAAACTCGGTAAATGATGCCGAACGGTATGGTGGTTCTTAAGCTCTTCCCAACGTTCCAACACTGTACATAAAATCGTATATGGTTTCTACCCAAAGCCGCGAGCGTAACCAGGGGCCCAGTGAGACAGTCCGCGTCGGCATCGCTTCTATCAGCCAAATTGTCTGCAGTGTGAAAATGCTTAAAATATGAAGCACATACAAATTCTTGGCAAAGGTGGTAACGTTTTGAGGTTGATTCTCTTTTAAATTTCTTTTTTAGTTTATTTATTTTTGAGAGAGGGAACACGAGTGGGGGAGAGAGAGAGAGAGGGAGACAGAGGATACGAAGCAGGCTCCGCGCTGTCAGCACAGAGCCGGAGGCAGGGCTTGAACCCGTGAGCCGTGAGATCGTGACCTGAGCCGAAGTCCGACTGAACCACGGCGCCCCATCTCTCTTTTAAGTGTCTACGTTAATTCTAAATCCTCTTGGAGCTAAAAGTCCCTATGGACTAGAGTCACATCACCTGTGAAATGTCACCTAGAGCAGTCCTCCGGACCACCCTCACTTCTGACGCCAGCTGTAGACTCTGGGGTCCCCGGGATCGTCCTCCAGGAGGACTCCCAGCACCCCCGGGGGGCGGCACGCTCGCAGTCACGGTTTATCACGGGGAAAGGACACACACCACCATCAGCCAGGGGTTGGGGCGCACCGGGCAGGGCCCAGGAGGGTGCAAACCGCCCTCTCCCCGCGGGGCCGTGGGCAGCGACGTGATGGCACGCACCAGCGTCGCCAACCGGGAAACCCCCAGCTTCCGGCGGCGCGGCAACCTTCCGGCAGCCTCCGGCGTGCGAGGCCTTTATCTGGCTTCCGTTCACTGCCCGCGTGGCTGACCTCAGTCTCTGGCCCCTCGGGAGGCCGAGCCGACCCCGCGTGGCCCAGAGCCCCGGGGAAACAAGGATGCTAGACTCTGGATGTCCCCGGGCTTGGCGGTGACCTCCCAGCAGCCGAGGCCAGAGGCCAGACCTTCGTTGGGCAGGGTGGAGTTCACATCACCCCAAACAGTCCTCCACGTGGCCTTCTGTCCTCTGGCTGTCCACCGAGACCTCTCCCTCCCTCCTGCACGCGTGTGGGCCCTTTGCAGCTGCCTGTGGACCCGAGACAGCATCCCCTGTGCTGGCTGTGGCTGGCAGCAATGGGCCTCCTCCTGGGCCTCCCTGGGCCTAAACACTAAGGTATGCCTTTCCTGTCTCTGGGCCCTTCCTCTGGCCTTCACCAGCAGACGGAGACAGTGGCCTGGGGACGGCAGAGCCCTCGGAAGGTCCTGAGTAAGCAGATAGAGCCCAGCTGCCAGCCACATGTTTATGTGGCAGAAAATAAGCTGTTTTGTTTGTCGGGCCTCTTTGTTACAGCAGCTTGACCTCCCTCTGACTGCTACACTTTCCCCAGCCCCTTTCTTCCTGCAGTTTCCTTTTTTAAAAAACAATTGTTTTATGTCTATTTATTCTGAAAGAGAGCGAGACAGAGACAGAGACAGAGCACGAACGGGGGAGGGGCAGAGAGGGAGGGAGACACAGAATCCGAAGCAGGCTCCAGGCCCCGAGCCGTCAGCACAGAGCCCGACGCGGGGCTTGAACCCACAAACTGTGAGACCATGACCTGAGCCGAAGTCGGACACTTAACTAACTGAGTCCCCCAGGTGCCCCTTTGAGGCAGTTTCCTAACTGCTGCGGCCAGCAGCCCATCCCCAACAGCACCTCAGGGGATATGAAGGCCCAAGTCCCCGCTGAGCTCTGCAGGGGCAGCAGGGCACCCACTGAGCACCCACTGAGCACCCACTGCGGCCTGGGCACCCTGCCCACGGACCCTCACACCAGCGCTATGGGCAGACTTGATTTTCTAGAAAAGGCATCCCTGGGAACTTGAGCTCACCTCCACGTGGCTCAGAAGCCCCCCACCAAACTGGGTCAGCAGGGTGAGCCCCCCAGGGCTCCTGGATGCCCTGCCTCCAGTCCCAGCACTGATCCCCAAAAGGAGGCAAGCACAGTCCCTCCCCGTGCCTCAGTCTCCCCCACCCCCTAGTCAGGAGAGGAGGCTGGGTGGTCTGTGACAATGGATGGGCGGGACCGGGGAGGGGTGAGGCGGGCCTTTATGGGGAACATCCTGTGCCCAGAGTCGCTGGGGGTGGGCCCCTCCACCCCATGGCCCCCCCTGCTCCGCCTTCGGCCCGGCTCTGAAGACACAGGGACTCAGCCACATCTCCCTTACTTACTGCAAGTGCTCTGAGAGCCTGTTTCACAATCACCCGATTACCGATTACCGGAAGTAACTTCTTATTGAAAAGAAAAGGCCCCTGCAGTTTCCAGCCTTTGATGTGAGCTGTGGCCTGTCTCCGGCAGAAATCCCTGCCTCCCAGGCATCACCATGGTGCCCCTGCCTCCTGTTCCCGTCAATTTCCTCTCCCCATTCTTGTCAGAGTTGCCATTATTTAAAAGAAATACGAGGGAAGAATAGGGAAGAGGCTGCCTTTTCACCTCGGGAGCACCGTGCTCGGGGCCGCCAGCCCTCTCCACGCGGAGGGTGACGACATTTCCTTGTGGCAGGTGGTGCTTTCTGCTCCGGCTCATTTCCTGCCCGCCCCGGGTCTCCCCTGTGTGCCCAGCAGGCCGTGTCCTCCACCACCACGATGCTGCATCGAAGCTCTAGCAGGGGCAGCCCTCCCCAGGCTGGGCGGGGCTCACACTCCCTGCCCCCGCCCCTGCCCCCGCCGCCTGGCCCAGGACCCCCCCCCCCCCGCCCCCGGAGCAGAGCAGCCCCTTTGGAGGGGCAGGACCTGTGCTGGGTACCTGACAAGCCCCTGTCCATGACTGTGGCACTGGGGCTGGTCACTTGTACACGTCAGCCTAGCTAGGGAACTGTCCCCGGGCATCCAATCAAACTCTCATGAAGGCCTTTTGCAGGTGTGACTGAAGCCTATCATCAGTTGACTTTAAGTAAGGGAGATCATCACCAAGGCAATCTGGGTGGGCCTGGCTCAATCCGTTGATGGGTCTTAAGAGCAGAGCTGAGCCATCACCTAGGAAGAAGCTGTCCCACAGTAGCTCAGCCTGAGCGTGGCGGGGGGGGGGGGGGTGGGGGAGGATTCCAGCCTGCCCTACGGCCTATGCACTGGCCTAGCCGGGCCCACAACTGAGCAAGAAAACTGCTCACAACCAACTGCTCACCATCCGCCCCCACTGGGCCTGCTTCTCCTTGAACGCTGGCTGGAACAGGGGTTTGAGCCCCCACCAGGCTATCTCTCCCTCTGTCTTGGGGGCCTGGTGACCCCACAGAGGCAGGTGAGGCCAACCGCCCACGGGGCATCGAATGGCCCTCGTGTCTCAGTTCTCGAACCCACAAGTGGATTAGATTAGTGACGGTATGCCCATTTTGCAGATGAGGGAACAGGCTTGGAGAGACCAAGTTTATGACCCGGGACTTGTCAGGGTCGCCTCCCAGCGGGGATCTTGCCTCGCCTGGGTCCCCGGGGCTCGATGCCCGAGAAGACCCCTCGGCTTCCAGCCCTAGGCCTCCGTGTGGGCTGAGCCCTGGCAGCAGACTTCTTAGGACACCCCCACCACACACACCCCAGCAGGCAGTGGGCAGAGGATTCGGGGGCACACTGCTCAGCTCAGCTACAACGAGGGCTCCGCCCGGTCTCTCCCACTGCCGGCCGCCTCAGGCGTTCGCTTCCGTGGGGGGAGCCCCTAAGGCCCTTCTACCCTGAGGATCCAGGACCCTGACCAACTGGCCTGTGGGGTGATGGGCCTGCGCTCCCTAGGTCCCCAGAGACCCTTCAGTCTGCACCCGTGGGGGCTCCGGGGACCCGCCACCCCGAGCCACCTCCCTCCGCACGCCATGCCTGCCAACCCCAGTCCACAGAGAAATGACCGCGCGCACCGAGAAGTTTCAGTGTTTTATTAACAAAAACTTAAAAAGTCTGTCTTCAGGAAAGGTGACGGGGGGTTGCACACAGCTTGGCCTGACATCAAGGCCTGATCCACTGGGGACGGGGAGGGCTGGCCACACCCTCTCGAGGACCCTGGGGCCTCCCTGCAGCCCGTGCCAGCTTGTGAGTGTGGGTTATGGCTTATGTGCAAAAATAAAATCTGGGGGTGCTGGCAGGAGTGCATGATGTCGGGGCTGACAGAATCTTCTGCAGACACCAGTCTTCTGAACCTGGGAACCCCCACTGGCCAGGTGGAAAGGAGGACCCCCAGCCAGGGCCTGCTGGGACTACAGACGTGAGTGGCCAGTCTGCACCGGGGTGCTGGTGTTTGGAGAGGTGGGGGTCCGGACCCTGGCAATGGCGGGGCCTGGCAGAGAGCCCGCTTAAGCCCCAGGGGCAAAGGCTTCTGGGCACTGCTGGGGCTGCGGGCGGGAGCAGGGGCTGTGGCCTCGGCGTCAGAGCTCCCGGAAAGCTCTGGTAGGAGAGGACGGCCGCCGTGGCCGTGGCCGGGGGTTCCCGGGCTGGGGCGAGGCAGGGCCCAAGGTGGCAGACGCCGACTCCAGCCACAGCGGACCTGGGGGCGGGAGGGCTGGCGGCCAGCGGGGCAGGCCTGGCGGCAGGCCCTGGCCCTCACGCTGGCCCGTCTTCACCACCAGCTCTCCGCCGGGCCTGTCCTCTCTGCAGCCCCTCTCGCCGACCTCAACGTCTCCTCGTGTGCAGGCAGCTTGCAGGAGGAGAGGGAGGGGAAGTGCCAGGCAAGCAGCAAAGGCTCTGTGGGAGCCTTGGGACCTGAAAGAAAGACACGGGGGCCTCAGGGACAGGCCAGACGCTGGGAGGAGCTCCGCAGGAAGGGTGTGGGTGGACGTTATGGGGCGGCCCCCCGGCTTGCCCAGAGCGCCGCTGGGGGCCGCCGGGCCTGGGGCCCCGGGCCCCGGGCAGGACAGCTGAGGGATAGGGTCTCGGTGGGAGAGATGGGGCCCCTTACCTGTCGTCACTCTCCCGGCTCCTCAGCTGAGTGTGAGGACTCGGGCCCTGTGGGACCCTCCGCCCGCCGTGGGTGAGTCATCGAGCCCAGCCGATCCTTTTCCAGGCTGGTGTGAATCGCTCATGCTGAGGAGAAAGCGCCGGGTCGGGTCGTGTGAGAGCTGGCTCAGCACCCCCCAGCCCTCCTCCCCGATCCCTGGGCTCTCTGCTCCTTCCCCACCGCTCCCCCCAACACCCCACCCCTGCAGCTAACTAGCTGGGGCTTCCTCTGAGCCTCAGTGGGCTCACCCAGAAAATGGACGGCCCTGGGTCCTCCCTACTCTACAGCGCCAACCCCCCCCCCCCGGGGGTGGTGCCGTGGGGGCAGGGGCTCACCTGAGGGGCCAGGAGGCACCAGGACGCCAGGTCTGCTGCCGCCGCTGCGTCTTACGCCGCTGCGTCTTACGCTTCAGCTCTCCTCCAGGAGGAGGGGCCGCGTGGCCTGAGGCTGGCCGGCTGCCCGAGGCGGCGACAAGAGTGCCAGCCGGCCGCGCAGCGACTGCCAGGAGAAGGCAGCGCGCCGAAGCCAGGGTTCCGGTGGCGCCGGTCTGTCTTCGCGTCCGTTCCGGGGTGTCCCTTGAGCTTGGTGCGCACTGCCTGTGCCGCCCGGACACTTGACCTCTGAATGCCCGGAGGGCCCAGGCGCGGGGCGGAATAAGGGAGCCTGGAAGTCGGGTCACGGCCTGAGAGTGTGCAGGGTGCGGATGGGGGCCGGGAAAGACAGACGGGAGAAAGGCAGGTGACGAGGCAGGGGCCCCGCAGGACGGGGTGGGGGGGGGGGGCTCCTTTGCTGCTGGGGGGGTGGGGGGAGAGTGTCCACGTCTGGATGACGCGTGTTTGTGCGAGTCCGGCCGGGAGGCAGAGGTGGGGTGGCCAGCGGGCGGGGGGACGAGGGTTCCCCCGCACGGGGCTCGGCCCGGCTCGGACAGTCCTGGTCGGCAAAGGCCACGGGCGGGGGGGTGGCGGGCCGGCTGCGGCCTGGGCCGCCCTCTATTCGGGCTGGGTCCGGTCGCTGGCCACAGACTCGCTGGTGAGGGCCGGCGTGAGGGCCTCGGCCTCCTCCTCGGCGGGCCGCTGGGGGCCGGCGGGCTCGGAGGCCTGCTCCAGGCCATCCTGCACCTCCTTGCCCCTCTGGATGAGCTGCTCCAGGGTCTTGGGCAGCGGGTGCCGCAGGAAGCGCTTCAGCTTGGGCTGCAGGGTGCCCACCACGTACTGGATGATCTCCTCCTCGTCGGCGTCCACGTACAGCGTCTGGTACAGGTCCCGCTTGCGCCACAGGAACTGGTCCAGCGGCTCGCCCTGTTTCTGCGGCAGGTCCAGCTCGCGCTGGATGGCCTCGCGGGACAGCGTGCCCTCGCTGTACTGCAGGAATTCCTTCTTGAACTCCACCCAGTTCTTCACGGAGCCCTGCTTGAACTCCCACCACTTCTTGGCCGGCCCGTTCATGTGGTTCTGGATTTGGGACAGCCAGTACTCCTCGGAGCCGCCCACCTGCCGCAGGTACTCCTCCAGGTGGCTGAGGAACTCCCTCGGGTCCTCGAAGATCTGCGTGTCCACGCCGGGGCCGGGCTGCCCGTCCTCGCCGGGCGCCCAGGGCGGGTACTGCTGGGCCTCGGCGGGCTCCTGCCCGGGCAGCTCGCCGGCGGCGGGGGGCGGGGTGATGGCGTAGGGGCTGACCGTGTAGTCGTACCCATCCGCGTCGTGGCAGTAGGTCTCGGGACCCCCGACGCCCACGGACACGGTGCGGCGGGCCGGCTCGCCGCCCACGGGGTACTTGCCGCCCATGGACTCCAGGCGGTCGGCCCACCTCTCCAGCCGGTAGAAGACCTCCCGCCACACGTGCATCTCGCGCTTGACCCAGCGCTCCAGGTTGGCGATGGTCTCCTGGCAGCGGCACAGGCAGGCCTTGATGGACTTCTTCCAGCGCTGCGAGTCGCCGGTGGGCACGTAGCCGTCCAGGTTGCTCTCCAGCTTGCCCACCGACCTGTGCAGCCCCTTCAGCTCCCGCTCCACCTGCTTGGACACCTCGGTCAGCAGGTGCCGGTGGGTCCTCCGCACGTGCTCCAGCATCTCGGCCCGGCACTTACCGATCTGCAGGATCACGTTGGGCTTGGCGGCCGGCCCGCCCCGCGGCCCGGGGTAGGCGTGGAGGCCGCCGCTCGTCATGTGGTCCAGCTCCATCGGAGGGAGTGAGCAGGTGGCCGCGGCGCTCGGACGGGCGGGAGGCGGCGGGCTGCGAAGTGCCCCTGGGCCGGCGGCGCGGTGGAGCCGGGTCCTCGGCGTCCTCGGCGCGGGCGCGGCGGAGCGCAGGGAGAGCGGCGGGGAGCGCGCGGGCAGCGCAGGGACAGCGGCGGAGAGCGGCCGGAGCGGCGGCGCCGAGCTCTGCGGCCGGCCGCCGGCGCGGGCTCTTTATGCGGCTGGCGCGGCCGTGGGCGGCCCCGTCGCCGAGCCCCCGCTCCCATTGGCCCCGGCGAGGCGCCCCGCCCCGCGCGCCCCGCCCCCCACGCCCGCCCGCGCTCCCGGCGCCGAGGGAGCACCCACCCCCTGCACGCGCCATCGGCCGGGGTGACTAATCCGCCGGCTGGCTCCCTGCGCCCCCTCCCCGGCTCATTCAGCCTGCGGGGCGAGGGAAGGTGGCCGGACCCGGCGACACGCCCCTGCCCGCGACCGGCGGGGAAGCGCAGGTGTGTGCCCCCAGGGGGCTCGGGGCGGGTCGGTTGCTGCCCCCACGCGCCCAAAGGTTAGGAGGAAGCCCCTCCCCCAGGGATTCAGGGTCCGCCGCCCCCTCTCTGGTGTCGGTCCTTCCTAGGGGGGCGGGGTGGTGCTCGACTCCGCTCTCCCGGGGCCTCAGCGCCCCCACCCCTGCCTCGGCCCGGCCCGGGGTCGCGGGGTGCTGAGCCGCGGATGAGTCCCGGCAGCGACCCCGACAGACACCCAGACCCCCCTCCTTTGCTGGAGCCCAAGGCTCCTAGCTTTCCTGGACGCGCTCCCAGGCGCCAGGGGTGAGTTCCCTGGTGTGGCCTCCAGCTCCTGCCTATCCGTTCCCTGGGGTGCTGTCGAGTCCGGGGGCGGGGGGCGGGGGGCGGGAGGGGGGGGCCTGGGCTGGTCCTGCATCCCACGTGGGAGGGTCGCGCACCCAGGCCTGGGCGCTGCCCGGGCCCCTGACAGTGGTGTGGATGTGTGACACCAGCGTGGCAATGGCTGGACTGGACCGCCCGCTGCCCCCACTCCCACGCCTTTGGGGAGGCCCAAGACTTGTCCCTGTGGTGCCTCCGGGGGAAGTCTGGACGCCAATCCCTGCGGGGAGGCGGGAGGGGGGGCTGGGGGGGGGGGTTGTGAGGGCAGTGGAGGAGATGAAGGGGTACTGCTCCCTGAAGCCCCCAAGACACAGAGGGAACCTGGTCAGAAGCTCCAAGACTTCTGAGAGGATGGAAGGGGTTAGGGGGAGGAGGGAAGGGAGGAGAAGGAGGGGGGGGGGAGGGGGAAGGAAGGAGGGGAAGGAAAGGAGGGAAGGGAGGAGAAGGAGGAGGGGGGGAGGGGAAGGAAGGAGGGGAAGGAAAGGAGGGAAGGGAGGAGAAGGAGGAGGGGGAGGAGGGAAGGGAGGAGAAGGAGGAAGGAAGGGAGGAGGGGGAGGAGGGAAGGGAGAAGGAGGAGGGGGAGGGAGGAGGGGGAAGGAAGGAGGAGAAGGAGGGGAGGGAAGGAAGGAGGAGGCGGGGGTGGAGGAGAAGGGGTGCCGGCAGCCTAGCAGTCAGGAGAGGCAGAGAGAAGTAAACACCATATAAGGAATGGGGCTCCGGAAGCTGAGATTCCCTCGGGAGGGAGGCCCCTTCTGCCTCCCTGGCAACAGTGGTGGGGGAGGGACACCCTTTCTGGGTTACCCCAGGATGGATGGTTCCGGGTCCCAGGCCCTGCGATGTTCTGCGGGCACAGGTAGCACTCGTTGCTCACGGCCAGAGGCCCGCAGACACACGGCCAGGGAGTCAAGAGACCGTAGCCCCTTGCGGCCAGCTTCCCACCCTCCCTCAGGCACAGGGCGCACACTGGCGCATGCCCCCGCCCGCCCACCCCTCACACACACCCATACCCACTATTCACCCATCCCCCAGACACACTCATACCCCCACCCACCCCAGACACACTCATACCCCCACCCACCCCAGACACACTCATACCCCCACCCACCCCAGACACACTCATACCCCCACCCACCCCAGACACACTCATACCCCCACCCACCCCAGTCACACTCATACCCCCACCCACCTCCCCACAGACACACTCATACCCCCACCTGTCCCCTCATCTGACTCACACACTCTCTGGAATCCCCACTCCTGCCCCCCCAGCCCCTTCCCCCTGCTCTCCTGGAAGCCCTCCCCCCACCCCAGCCAATCTGTCTCCTTTCCCCTTCTGAGCTCCCACCCCTGGTTGGGGGGGGGGGGGTGTCTTTCTGGCAAAAGCTTGCCCAAAATCGCTCTCCTGGCATTTCTAATTAAAGGCGAGTGGGTGGGCAGAGAGGGAGGGTGGCGGGGCAGCGCGGAGTAGGGAGGGGAAGCCGGGCAGAGAAGCTGTGAGAATAGGAATCCCCGAGCTGCCCAGCCCTGGCGGCCCAGCCCTGGCGGCTGGGTTCCTGGGAGCGGCAGGAGGCCGCAGGCCTGCGTGTGGCCTTGTGTGAGGTGTCTGTGCGGTGGTGGGGAGTGTGGCCCGGCCCACACGTGTGGCTGGCTGGTCACCACGGGGGCCGCATGTAGCCGTGAGTCTGTGCGTGTCTGGGGTGAGCCGGGGCTTGTGTCTCAGGGCCGTTGTCAGGGGGACACCTGATGAGCCAGCTGGGCAGAGGCCACACTCACACGTGTGTGTGTGCCCGCCGCGTGTGCCCGTGGGAGTGCCAGAGAGCCAGCACCTGAATGGCCAGCGGCCCACAAAGACCGCGTGTGGCCCCTGTGACACTCGGGCCCAGGTCTCCCGACCAGCTGGGTGGCCCCGGCCAGGCACAGCTCTCTGGGTCTCAGCCCCACAGTGACCTCCAGCCCCGGCTGCACCCCACAACACAGCAGCAGGGCTCCCGGGAGAGGGGAGCTCAGCCAGGGCCCAGAGGGTGGGGGGCCAGGGGCTGGGCGAGCACCACCTCTGTGTCGGGGTGGGGGGGGGGTCTCTCGGTGCCCCCTCTGCCGCGGTCACACCGGCCTGCCGTGGGCGTGAGGAGGCACAGTCCAGGGAAGGGGGTGCTGGCGGGTCACGTGGAGACGGCCAGGGACCTGCAGGGAGGCTGCGCAGTGCTGGCCAGCACAGGTGACAGGCGACAGCCTCTGCTCGGAACACTTAATCGCCGCCCAATTATCGCCCCAGAAGCCCTCAGCAAACCCCCGCACTGGGGCCCTGGGCTCCATTCTTCGCTGCTGGCTCCCCGCTGCCGCGAGGGGAGTGGGATGGGGGGTCTGCCCTGCCCTGCTCCGCGGTGCCCCTCTCCCCCTCAAGCAGGGGTGAAGGCACAGAGTGAGGGCCTCCAGCCCTGGGCCTCACCCGGAGCAGGACCGCTCGGGGGCTGCGGGTTGGGGACAGGGAGGGGGGAGGGGTAAGCTGCACAGGGAGGGAGGGAGGGAGGGCCTGGGGAACCCCACCCCCACCGCCGGACCCAAGGTGGCCAGCTGCTCCTTGAACCTACTTTAGAAGGAGGGGCTCCGTGGGCCAGGGGGGTCTGCCCAACACTGGATCCAGGCAGGAACACCCCCCACCCCGCCCCCCATTCAGTCCCCTCTGGGGTCCGGTCTTCCGCTGGGGCTCGAGGCTCCCAGACCCCGGGTGCTGGTCTGTGATGCTAAGATGCCTATTTCACGGTGAGGTCTCCCTCCCAAAGTCACGGCCTCGGGGAGCCATATCCCCCACTGCACCCCAAGCAGAGCCTGTGGCCTCCGCTGGACCTGCCTTCCTCTGGCTGCTCTGTGACCCAGTCCTCTCCTCTAGGGACCCCTGAGTGCAGGTCCCCTGCCCCCGCTGTGCTGGCCCGGCGGGTAATCCTCATCGAGGCGCCAGGCTGCCTGTGCCCCGGGGACTCACAGGCCTCAGGCTTTCCCGTGTTTGCACCGGGCCCTCCCAGCTGATCTCCTGGGGCGACGGCCGCTAACACCACTTAGCACCCAGGCTATGAGCACAGGCTCCTTTGGGACACTCCCGCACCCGCTCTCACTCCAGCCGCCAGCTCTGTGGCCCCGTCCTTGTGAGGAGAAAGGGGGAGCTGGGCTGCCCGGGGTCCCCTGGCCCTTCCCGCCCAGCCTCGGCCTGTGGTCCCTCCTGGCTCGCGTGGCCTCATTGCACTTGCCGCCACAGCCGCAGCCGGTGGAGCCTGGAGGGAAGGGCGAGGCCCGTCCTGGTTCCCCTGGGCCCTCTGGCGGCCCAGCGCCTCCATCATCTCCTCGGGAGGGGGCGCTCCGCCTCGCTGCTTCCTTGCTTCGGAGGCAGCACTGGGGCGGCTGCACAGGCCCCAGTGATGTGGGGCGGCATGGGGGGGGGGGGAGCAGCTGGAAGAAAGGCCTGGGGTCTGAGCCCAACACCTGGGCACAGGGAGCAGGGGCACAGAGGAGGCCTGGAGAGGCAGAGGCCGGGGGCGGGGGGGGGGGGGGGTGCGACACAGCATGTTAGAGGTGAGATTGGGCCAAGGTCAAAGAGGAAGAAAGGGTGGTGGGTGGAGGGGCAGAGAGCTGGGGGCGCCAGGATAGCGGAAGAGACAAGGGCTCCGTTTCACTTCTCAAGACTTTCTTGCCCTGTTTTCACAGAGGTTTCAAGAGGTGGGGGGACCTGCTAATGAGAGTGGGGGGGGGGGGTCCCTCAGGCACACCTGCCTGATGCACCTGCCACAGCCAGAGCAGCCTCCGAGAGACCCCGGGAGGCCAGGGCGGCTGGGGGCAGGGGTGTCAGGAGACCCCGCAGTGCAGGCACGCGTCTTGTTGAGAGACCCGAGCTGGGGGGCCGAGCGCTGGCAGGGGTGGGGGGTTGCCCACGGGAGGCAGAGGTATGTGAGCGAGCACTCAGAGCCCAGGGAACATTTTCCTTCCGATCCTCCCCTTCCAAACTTCCTCTTCCCTGCGGTTTGGCAGGGTGTGTGTGCTGCGTCCTGTCCCTGGAACAGGCAGCCTGTTCGTTCTGGGCCCCCACACACCAGACCCTCTCCCCCCTCCCTCCTTCCTGCCTCCTGCCTCGCGCCTCCCTCCCCATCCAGCCTCCAAGGAAAGTTTTGTATTTTTCCAAGATGCTGGCACCGAGGTGCCTCAGCCAGCCGCACCTCGGGTCCTGCAGGCATCCCCTCCGGGCCGGGAGGTCAGGCCCCAGAGCCCGAGGCCCGCCTCACCACCGCCCTCCAGAACGGGGAAGACGAGGCCCAGAGAGGGCCAGGAACTTGTCCAAGCTCCACAGCGAGGGAGGCAGAGCCAGGGCACCGTGGTGAGGGCGTGCGAGGACAGGCTGCAGGCTCCTGGAGGCGTCTGCGAGCTCAGTCTGCGCCCTGTGCAACCGCGGGTAAGTCCTCTGAAGTCCTCCCGGCCCTGCCCCTTCCTGGCATCAGTACTCTCCCCTGCAAAGAACCTTTGCCCTTCCAGCCATGGGGCGAGTCAGTAATCCATTCAGAACAGTTCCTGAGCCCGACAAGGGAGGCGCCAAGCAAGGTGGGGCACAGGAGGTGCAGATTGCCCCTAAAACGGGGTGTCGTCACGACCCCCATAGGCCCCGGAGGACACGGGCTGCGTGTGGCCCGTGCGAACTGCAGGCACCGTAGGTCATGACTCTGCCCTTCAAGGAGCAGCCCGTGGCCTCCAGGGAGTCCGGCTGGCCCCCCACTGTGACCCACGACAGGACAGGAGGGAGGCCATTGTGGCATCGAGGGTGGGGGGTCCCCGGTGTCCCCACTCCAGGAGGCAGGCGTGCGGGGTGGGAGCCCCGGACAGGGAGCTGGGCCCAGGACACACTCCATACACGCTGCCCACCGTGGGGCCACCCACGCGGTGTCTGGATCTAAAATGTCCCCTTGGCCCAGCAGGTGCCTCTGGCTGGGTCTGAGATTCCACGGGCCACCTGCCTCCTCGCACTACTTCTCCTGGGGGCGCTGTGTGGCTTCCTGCGCATCACTCAACCCCTCTGGCCCCAGCGGTGTCCTTGTCACACAACAGGCAGACTGTACTAAACGGTGGCCGAGGTTCTCGGCTTGGGCGGCTCGGAGGCTGACGGCAATGGTGGGTGGCAGGGAGGAGGCTGGACCTGTGGCCAGTCTGTCCCCTCCACCGGGAGTGCCCCATCCAGCCGAGCACACATCACCCCCGGTTCAAATGACAGAGGCCTCTCGGGTTTTAAAACCTAAGCATAAAAACTCATCATGGTTTTACGTGTTGTCTACTTCTGAGCCCACTGTCACCGCCTCCAGGAAGTCTTCCCAGCCTCTTAGCGCTGTGTTAACGGAGTCTTTTGTGACCTTGCCCCGCCTTGTTCATGCCCGCCTCAGAGCCCCCGAGCACAATGTCGTCCTCGAGGTGTGTCAGTTGAATGTGTGTGCGCGTGTGTGCGCGCGTGCACATTTGTGTGCGGCGTGTAAGTGTGTACGTGTGTGCGACTGCGCCTTCCTGGTCTTCTGTCCAACGAAGCCATGTTCTTGCTCGCTGACTGCATCAGGCTCTCAGCTTGCTCTGGGCACATGGGTGGACGAGACCCACCTGGGTCCCACCCTGAGGAGACTCCGGTCAAGTTCCCCAGCACCCCAGATGTTTTGGGGCCAGCAGCCCAGAGGCGCCCTGGAGGGTGGAGAGAGCCGGAGGGTGAGCAGGGGTGGGCCGGGTACAGGTGCGCCGGCAGGGCAGGGGGGAGCAGGGGGCCCTGCTGGGTTCTGTCCCTCTCCAGGGGCAGAGCTGGAGGAGAGCAGGACTAGATGGGCCGTGGGTGAAGGTGGGGACCAAGGCCGCCGACCTGAGTCTGTGGCCCGCAGGGGGGACGTCAGGCCAAGCAGGGGCAGGTGCTGGAGAGCCAAGCTATGGGTGGGCAGGGACTGTTTGAGAGCTGTTAGGAGGGTCTCAGGGATGGGGAGAGCCAGGGGCCCGGTGTCCTGGCCGTCCGGGGTGGAAGCCCTGTGGGGACTCGGCAGGAGCAGCTGGGGGCCCAGCTGTGGGGGTTGGAGCCCGCGGCCGCCCCCTCCTCTCTGCCCTACTGGGCCCCCAGCCAGGCTGTGCCTCCCGCGCCGCCCCCGTGGACGCCCAGGGAACTCAGACCGGATCATGCGGCAGGAGTCCCGAGCGTGGCCGGCCCAGCCAGGATGGGGGGTAGTGCTGCCAGCTGGCCCTGGCCAGACGCCCCCGGAGCTGGGGGTTCAGGATGGCCAGGGAGGGGGTGGTGGCCAACTTTCCTGCCGTTCCCTGCGTCTCCATTTAGATTTCTCCCCAGCATAGAGCGCCGGCCTCCAAGCACACTTCCGGAGCCATAGAAGGAGACGGGCTGAGAATAGCTCAGCGTGACGCAGCGAGGAGCTTCCCCACGCAGGCAGGCTCCGCGCCACAGAGGGGCCGCCCTGGAGGGACCCCTGCCCGGCGCCACCCCCGTGCCGGAAACGGGACAGTGGCTTGGGGTCCCCTTCTGCCTTCTGTCTGCAAGCTACTCCCTCTCCTTCCTCACGGCTGGGGCCTGGGCCCCTGCCCTTCACAGCTGTCACCTCTCCCCGGGCACACCTTGTCCAGGTGAGGCCTCTCTCCGGAGGTCCTGATCTGGATGTCCCCCAGTCGCCGGCCTGGCCACCCTGCTCGGCTGTAGGCCCCACTGCTGCGTCACGCCGGCGCCTTCCCCCGTTCTCACTTTGTGGGCGTGGGCCCCTCCCCGTCTGCCGCAGGCCTGTGGGTGCCAGGCGTGGGCCGTGATGATCCTTGGCCTTCGGGGGCCCAGTGTCTGCCGGGCCAAAGCCTCCTGGGCTCCCAGACGCGAACTTGTTGTGTCCCCAGCTGCGAGGGGCTGCCGCACAGGGGTGCCTCGACGGCACCTGTCTCTCGGCCCCAGGCCGTGCTCTGCCGTAGCTGTCTTGCAGCTCCTACTAACTTGGAGCAAAAGTCCCTTATTTCCATCTGGCTGTGGCCCCCACCAATTATGTGGCCAGCCCCACCCGCCATCCTGGGGGTGGGGGTCCACTGTTCTGCAATCTCTCTGGAAAGATGGTCGGCAGAGATCACGTGGGAGAAGGGGACCCACGCCGCACGCTGAGCGTCTCACGGAGTCTTGGGATGGCTGGCGGTGTGGGGTGGGGCCCCGGGGACCCTGCCGGGGAGCCAGCGGCCCCCGTACGACTTGTCGCTGCCCATCTGTCACTGTGCAGGTGGGCTGAGCAACCCCAGATGCCCTCTGAGCCTCGGCCTCCTTAGCCGATGGTGGTGTCACTCTGCAGAGGCTCATGGTGGTGACCGACCCCAAGGTGGGTCAGGACACCTGGCCGGCACGTCTGGTTCACAACCCACAGCCCTGATCTACGTTCTTGGTCTTAAGCTCCATGTCCAGGACAGGTGCCTGAGCGGGGGGGGGGGGGGGGGGGGGGGGGCTCTGAGGTGGGAGATGACCCCTCTAACGTCTGCGGGCACCGTGCCCCCTCCTGGCTTCGGGCCACTTGTCTGTTCGCTGCAGGCCACTGTGGACTGCGGAGCTTGATTGGGAAGGCCGGGTGGGGCCAGTGGGCTTCTCCCACCCTTGCCGGACAGGACCCGGCCTCTGTCCCTTCCTTCCTCTCCCTGGCCCAGCTCCAGGCTGCCGTCCAGTGTCCCGGGAGTCAGGAAATGTCCAAGGTCGCTGAGAAATTGGTGCACAGCACAGACCACGATGGATGTCCACACCCCCAACCGCTGCCCGAGTCTCTTCCCCTTCATGGGTTCGTTTAGATCTCTCCCCAGCACAGAGCGCCGGCCCGCAGGCACACTTGCGGAGCCCTGGCCAGAGTGGGGGTGTTGGAAGGGCAGCATTTCAGAGGGGGGGCCCCGGCCCCTAAGACAAGGGCCAGGGCGCGGAGGGCAGGCTGCCTGCGGGCTCAGGCTGGGTTGGGCCACAGAGTGAGGAAGAGGCGGAGCCAGCCATCGGGGGCGGGGTCAGCGCCCCCTGAAGACCGCCCTGTGGGCAGGGGTCCCCCTGGGAGGTGCTGTGCTTGTCCCTTACCTGGGGGTGGGGAGGCTCTGGGGCCTTGAGTGGAGGCGGGGCGGGTTCCAGGGTCTTCCCACGCAGCCCACTCTCCCAGCCCCACGGCCGCCCCTGCCTCTGCTCCGTCCTCCTGTGTCCCTGACCCGGCAGCCTGCATCCAAGGCCCATCCAAGTCCTGGGCGCCACCTGCCGGCTGCGTGCCTGCCTAGCACGCTCTCTGGCCTCCCCTCCTCCCCTCCTCCCCTCTCCCCACCATGCCCTCTCCCTCTGCTGCGCTCCAGTTTCTCGGCTGCAGGCCTGATGCCTACTGGCCTGACCCCTCAGACCTCCCTGCAGAGGGCAGTCACCGTTACCACTTCCCTCGGTCCACCCCAGAAGGAGACCAGGCCCTCCCTGTGGGGGCTGGGGCTGGGGCTGGGGCCAAACCACTAGGCGAGAGAAAGAGCAGGCCAGGAGGAGGGCCCTGGCTGTGGCCCCGGGGGCTGTTGTCTGACCCCCAACCCTGGAGGTCAGGGTGAGAATGGAGGGCCCCTTGGGGATGCCCCCCCACCCCCCGCCTACCACAGCTTCAGCTCACCGCACCCACACCCATAAACATGCTCGCTCTGAGCTGGGAAACAGGGGCCCTTCTGCCCGGCACGCCCCCAGATCCACTCCTGCAAGGGCCCAGAACACCCCCCTCCCCACTTTACTTCCAAAATCTCCGCTAACGCCACGGCCTCCGGGGCCTGCTCTTTTGGCCTCCTCCTGCCCAGGGGTGATGGCGGGACGCACTGAGGTCATGGGAGGTATAAACCAGGCCCTTGCCCACACCTCCACTAAGGGATATTCACCCACTGACCCCAGAGCCCTCGGGCTATCCCCAGGGCCCTGTGGGGCCCCCACAGGTGGGGCTTGGAGTCTGGGCTCCTTTAGACCTGGTTTGGGCAGGGTCTGGGAATCCCGGGAACCTAGGGACACCCCCAGACACTGGCTTCAGCCGTGGGAAGTCAGATTTCCATGACTGAGGCAGACAGAATGACACTGAGAGCCAGGCAGACAAGGGGTTCCCCTCCCTAGGCGCCACCCAGCCCACCGGCCCCAGCCCACGGACCCCACCCAGGCCAGAGACAGCCGAGGTGGGCCCATCGCCGGAGCAGAGGCCTCAACTGAGGGATTCGTGGCACACGGCCCCGTTTCCATAGCAGGAGCTGCTCGGGGAGCCGCCAGTCCCCTGCACGCCCCAGCTAGAAACGAGCCCTCGATTTATAGCCTAAGCGCCACACAATGAAACCACGTTCCCTGAACCGAGTGGATGCTGCCTTTTTCTCCATAAAAATAAAATGTCGTGACAGGAGCCCACAAGGGCCTCAGTGTCAAGTTGAGAGTGAGCCCCGAGAGGCGGGAGGAGGCGTCTGGAGGGCCGTCCCATAGACCTGCAGGCTCAGGCTGCCTGTGCTAGGAACAGTGTGGCCGTGACCCGATCCCACCCTCAGTAAGAGGCGCTCCCACAAGACCCACTGCCACTGGGGAGAGGCCCAGGGCCGTGCCACAGCCTCCCTGGAGGACAAACGTAAGAGAATGAGAGTGACTTCCCCTGCCAGCCCACATCTGGGGCAGGAGGTTGGGCGGCAGGCAGTTAAACCTGTGGACGGCTGTCTAAGCCAGTCCTGGGAAAAGTTCTCAGTCCACTCAGAGCCTGGTACCACCATTATCACCCCTATCATCACCCATGGCCTTCACCTGGCCAACGTCTTCATCACTCACACCAAAACCAAGTGCCAGTTATCAGTACCACCATCACCAATTCCAGCACTGACACCAACAACGTCATCTCCTCCTTCACCACATCACCCTGGACACCACAATGATTACCATCATCACCATCACCACCATCACCATCATCACCATCACCATCATCACCATAATCACCATGATCACCATCATCATCACTATTATCACCATCAACACCATTACCATCGTCATCATCTCCATCACTACCATCACCACCATCACCGTCATCACCATAATCACCACCATCACCATCGTCATCATCTCCATCACCATAATCACCAGCATCATCACTATTATCACCATCAACACCATTACCATCCCACCATCGTCATCATCTCCATCATCACCACCATCACCATAATCACCATCATCACCATCACCACCATCGTCATCACCACCATCACCAATTCCAGCACTGACACCAACAATGTCATCTCCTCCTTCACCACATCACCCTGGACACCACAATGATTACCATCATCACCATCACCACCACCATCACCATCATCACCATCATCATCACTATTATCACCATCAACACCATTGCCATCGTCATCTCCATCACTACCATCACCACCATCACCATCATCACCATCACCATCACCACCATCGTCATCATCTCCACCATCACCAGCATCACCACCATCACCATCGTCATCATCTCCATCACCACCATCGTCATCATCTCCATCACCATAATCACCAGCATCACCATCACCACCATCACCATCATCACAATCATCACCGCCATCGTCATCATCTCCATCATCACCACCATCATCATCACCATCACTATTATCACCATCAACACCATTACCATCACCACCATCGTCATCATCTCCATCACCATAATCACCACCATCACCATCACCACCATCACCATCATCACCATCATCATCACCGCCATCGTCATCATCTCCATCATCACCACCATCATCATCACCATCACTATTATCACCATCAACACCATTACCATCACCACCATCGTCATCATCTCCATCACCATAATCACCACCATCACCATCACCAGCATCACCAGCATCATCATCATCATATTCCCATCCCCATCACCATCGTCATCATCACCATCATCACCATCATCATCACTATTATCACCATCACCATCGTCATCATCTCCATCACTACCATCACCACCATCACCATAATCACCACCACCATCACCATCATCACCATCACCATCACCACCATTGTCATCATCTCCATCACCATAATCACCACCATCACCATCGTCATCATCTCCATCATCACCATCATCATCACTATTATCACCATCAACACCATTACCATCGTCATCATCTCCATCACCACCATCGTCATCATCTCCATCACCATAATCCCCAGCGTCACCATCACCACCATCACCACCATCACCATCATCACCATCACCACCATCGTCACATCTCCATCATCACCACCATCACCATAATCACCATCATCACCATCACCACCATCGTCATCACCACCATCACCAGTTCAAGCACTGACACCAACAACGTCATCTCCTCCTTCACCACATCACCCTGGACACCACAATGATTACCATCATCACCATCACCACCACCATCACCATCATCACCATCATCACCATCACCACCATCACCATAATCACCATCATCACTATCACCATAATCACCATGATCACCATCATCATCACTATTATCAACATCAACACCATTACCATTGTCATCATCTCCATCACTATCATCACCACCATCACCATCATCACCATAATCACCACCATCACCATCGTCATCATCTCCATCACCACCATCGTCATCATCTCCATCACCATAATCACCAGCATCACCATCACCACCATCACCATCATCACCATCACCATCACCACCATCGTCATCATCTCCATCATCACCATCATCATCACTATTATCACCATCAACACCATTACCATCGTCATCATCTCCATCACTACCATCACCACCATCACCACATTGCCATCACCATCACCACCATCACCACATTGCCATCACCATCACCACCATTGTCATCATCTCCATCACCATAATCACCACCACCATCACCATCATCACCATCATCACCATCATCATCACTATTATCACCATCAACACCATTACCATCGTCATCATCTCCATCACTACCATCACCATAATCACCATAATCACTATTATAACCATCAACACCATCACCATCATCACCATCATCACCATCACCACCATCGTCATCATCTCCATCATCACCACCATCACCATAATCACTATCATCACCATCACCACCATCATCATCACCACCATCACCAATTCCAGCACTGACACCAACAACGTCATCTCCTCCTTCACCACATCACCCTGGACACCACAATGATTACCATCATCACCATCACCACCACCATCACCATCATCACCATCATCATCACTATTACCACCATCAACACCATTACCATCGTCATCATCTCTATCACTTCCATCACCACCATCACCACATCGCCATCACCATCACCACCATTGTCATCATCTCCATCACCATAATCACCACCACCATCACCATCATCACCATCATCACCATCATCATCACTATTATCACCATCAACACCATTACCATCGTCATCATCTCCATCACCACCATCACCATAATCACCATCGTCACTATTATCACCATCACCACCATCACCATCACCACCATCGTCATCATCTCCATCACCATAATCACCACCATCACCATCACCAGCATCACCAGCATCATCATCATCATACTCCCATCCCCATCTCCATCATCATCATCCCATCAAAACCATCATCCTTAATACCTTCAACACCACTATCATGATTATCACTATCATCCCTACACTAGCAACCTCATCGTGATCACTAATACCCCTTCCATATTATGGTCACATCCTTTTTTTCCCTCCCTGGCCACATCCTTCCCATCATGATGATGTGATCATCACCACCATTCTGTGGTCACCTTTCCCATCATTACGGTCAATAACACCGTCCTTGTTGCTGATGTCTTTATTATAACCACCGACACCATCACCACTTCCATCATCAACACTCTTGATCCCCAACAGCCATCCCCATTTGGACCACCCTTATCGTCTGTACAACCACGAACCCCACAATCACAGTTAATCCTTCTCCCACCCTTCTCCATGTTTCCCTCTCCCACCTGGCCTTCCATTCTTCCGTCTAGCAAGACCTTCCCAGCCCAGTTTCTGCCCAGCCATCCGTTCAAGCTTTGGAGTCTAAGGATGGATATGATCAAACCACAGCCCTCACAGAGTCGAACGTAGGCAGACCTCTGAGGCACAGCCCACGGAGTGTTCTAAAAGTGTGCGTCAGGGCTCCAGGGACTGGAAGAGGAACCACTGGTCTTCTGGTGTCCTAGGGACAGGTCCCAGAGCAGCTACTAAAGAGTGGGCGGATGGTGAGTGTGGCCGTGCATGGGCAGCTACATGAGCCTGCGAGTGTCCGTCCTGCCGGGCCTTCCCCTCCATCCAGACAAGGGTCAAGAGGCTCTGAAGGGAGCCCCGACCTTGCAGGGTTGAGGTTCACAGGGCAAAAGCTAATTTGCCCCATCCTCAGTCGCAGGCACAGATTCACCTTCGTGTTCAGCGAATCTTCATTGGTGATTTGCTTTGGCCACACGGGGGAGTGCAAGAGTGACTCATCATATCTGCCCTGGAGGCGTTTGGGCTCATTCACGGGGGGCTCTCACTCAGGGTGGGGGTGCTGAGGGCTGTGGAGGTCCAGGGGTTCAGATGGCTCAGCTCCGGGGAGGGCACACATCCAAGAAGAGGGATCTCCGGGAGGCCAGGCTGGGTAGAGACCACCCCAGCCACCTCACAGGGAGGACTGGGTCTGGCAGGTGCCCCAAGGCAGGCAGAGCCCCCATCAGCCCGAGCAGCCTCTGCCTGGCCTGACGGCGCCCCCACAGTGCGACTCTGCTCTACCAGGCCAGCTCCAGCACCCAGAATTGTGGGCCCCGCCCGTGCTGGCATAGTGCTCCCCACGCAGGGGGGCTGCCAGCACAGAGGAGTGCCTTGGGGGTGGTCATCTGCTGAATCACCGCGGCACAGAAATGTCACCGAGCCCTGGCACCCAGCTGCAGTCTGGGCTGCGGGGCGAAACCCCTGCCTCCACCAACCCGTGTGCTCTCTCTCTCTCTCTCTCTCTCTCCCTCTCTGAGCTCCTCCCCAGAGAGGCCTGGCCCAGCGCCAGCAGGAAAAAGAGGCTGAACCGGGGCCTTCAAGCATGTTGGCCAAGTTTTTTCCTTCTCACCTGCCCCCTGCTCCCCTCCGTGTGAGGGGGCGTTCAGCCAAGCCCTGGGCAGAACAAATTTGACCATGTGCCCAGCTGTGAGTTGTCCCCCAACAGCACTTCAAAGGCAAGGCCCTCCCATCATCCACGGGCTTGGACCCCAAGGGCTAGCCTCTTGCAATGGCTGAGGGTGGCCATGACCCCCAGTCAGCTCCCTAGAAGCAGGGCCTAGCGTGAAGACGTCCGCTCCAGTGGTTTGCTGAGGGGGGCTCTCAGGAGAGGCAGGATGGGGGGCAGCGCTGAGGAAGGGCTGTACTCAGCTGAAGACCAGCTCTGGCGACCCCACTGGCGCTCCAGAGGCTGAGCCTGGCTCCCTGGGGCCCTGGGGCTCCCTGGGGCCAGCCCACCCCCCTGTCACCCTGTGCCAGTCGGTGACCTCCATCTGCCCAGCGGCAGTCCCTCACTGACAAGGGCTGTTCTCCAGAGGAAGGAGCCCTGCGAATTGTTCCCGGCCAGTGTTCACAGGAGCCAGGGGTGCCACCCGAGAGAAGGGGTCCGGGGGTGCCCACGGGACGGGGCGTGTTAGGGATGTTTGCTATCCACGAGCTGCCCGGAGCAATCATCATATTCTCGTCGAAGGAGCAGGAACTTGGAGGCCCTGGGCTCCCTCGGGGCTCTGCTCGGGGCCCCCCGGAAGCTGGCTACCTGCATCATTTGAGGGAGGGACCCAGGACACATCTGGCCCTCAGTTCCCATGTGGCTGCTGGCAGGAGGCCTCAGCTCCTCACTGGTTGTCGGTCAGGCTGCAGGCACGCCGCCCGTGGGGGTGGGGGCAGGGGAGGGAGGAAAAGAGAGCACTTCAGAAGGGATCTGGGCCTCCTCCTCCGTGCGGACTCCACCCCGTCCTATCTGATGGCCCCACGCCCTCCTGGACACTGGCCCTTTGCCCTCATAGGGCTCTTTTGCCTTCCCAGAGTCCCCTCTGGGAAGCTTTCTCGGGCTCTTTCGCAGCCCCGCAGCCCCGGGGCTCAGCCCGCGTCTATCTACAGGCCCCTCCAGGTGGGAGCTGTGTCCAGACGAGCCCAGGGCCCGGCAAGATGCTGCTGAGACAGGGGAGTTCCCCGGCCCCTCGGGAGGCCCCCGGCTGGCTCTCCAGCCTCACCCCCACCCTGGGACCTACAGCCTTCTGACTTCTGCTGCCACAGGCCACTGACTCCAGCTGGTGCCCGGACAGGTGGCCACTGGACCCTAAAGACTCGTGGCCATTGAGGGTGGAGTCTGGCACAGAGGGGTCTCAGCTCTGGTCCCTGCGGGCCCCTGCTCACCGTGCAACCTGGACCTGATCCAGTGTGCAGGGAAGCACGGCCCTGGCCACTCCCCCAGGAGCCAACGGGAGCGGCTGGGGTGTGGACTCGTGGGGAGCACAAGCCCCCTGTCACCCAGAGGGCCTGGAACCACACTCCAGGCTGGAGCCGTGACAGGGGCAGTGTTCTGGCAGGGGACAGCACTGAGTCCACACCGGGGAGGACGCAGGAGGCCAGCACAGGCTCGTGGCTTCTCTAGGCTAAGAGTGAAACACACACAGGGCTCCAGGCTCCCGGATCTTGTCTTTCTCAAGAGCTGAGAGAGTACAGAGGCCAAGGGAAGGCTCAGGGTGTCACCAGGGTCGGGGCTGTGCCTGGGTTTGGAGCATAGTCAGGAGTGCGGGCTGGATGTGACCCTGCTGTCCTTGTTGTCAGGAGGAAGTCTCATTGGGCACCCGTGCTCCCCCTGGGTCTTGATTGGTCCATACCTGTCCATATTCTGCGGGACCTCAGGTGTGCCTTCCTCCTCTGCAGTTGTGACTTCCGTTTATTTCTTCCGACATGTTTGGAGCACATGGCTGCCCTGTGGTGGGCACAGAGTTGCCCAGCGGGATTGGCCTGCTGAAGTCCTGAGGAGCTCTGGGACCACATGGGGGTCCGTGCTTGGGCGCTGGGGTCTCCCTGGGGTGGGGAGGAGGCCGGGAGGGGGTGGGGGTATTGGAGGGCGCGGTGTTCTGGGCAGTGACAGGGACCCGGCTGACCGTGGGCGGTGGACAGTGGAGGCAGAAGAGGAGAGGAGGTCACCAAAGGGATGGGAGGAGAGGGGGGTATTGGCTCAGAAAACGAGGGGCCCCTCGGAGGCCTGGCGGGAGGCGTGGCCTTCACCCCATCCCTCAGCCGCCCAGACAGACACGCGCCCACCCAGGCCGGGCTCAGCAGACGCCCGACTGCGGGCTGACGGCACCCTCGCAGCTGCTGCGGCCCAGGTTGTGGGTTGGAGTCGCCCGCACTCCCTCCTGCGTCCAGCAGAGGGCGCTCTGCAGACCAGGCGAGAGAACAAAGAAAGCCCCTGGTCTGCGAGGGCCCTGTGGGGGTGGCCCCGCTCACACGTCCCCTGGGCCCGGGGTGGGGAATTTCCCTGGAGCTGGAGAGGGTGTGACAGAGGGGCGACAGTCACGCCTTACAGCCTAGTCTCAGTCTGGGGGCCGTGGGAGGAGCCCAAGAATCGCACAGAAGCCCCTCCTGCCCCCCACCCCCCACCCCCCGCTGTGCCTCTAGCTCGGCCGGTCCCACTGAGGCCGGCCGCAGCCAGAAGGTGGGGCTCGGCCGGGAGCCCAGTTCCAGGACGGCTGGCCGACGCAGAGGGCTGTGGCCACGTCCCCCCCGGCCGGGGTCACCAGCCTGTCCTCTGGGACAATGCCTTCCCGCCCACGGCCCAGAGAGGCGGGCACACTGGCTGGCTGGGCAGCGCACGGGGAGAGGTCAGTGGCCCCGGGGCGCCTGGGGACCTCCGTGAAACCGGGCAGTTGTGGGGACAACCCACACATGCAGCTCCCTGGACTGGCCGTCTCCACCTCCAAAGGCCCATGTGCCCGGAAGGTCTGGTCGGGACCAGAGAGGTGGCAGGGAGCGGTCACTGCTCAGGGGGCACCGAAGCCCAGAGCCATGAACTCCCGCCGGACCCAGGCCTTGGTCTCCGCACACGCGCCGGGGGTGGGCAGAGCAGGACTTCCCGAGCTCCCCCGTGTCGCAGGGAGTCTGGAGATGTCTGGCTTCCTCCCGCGCTGAGAGGGCTGCTGACCCGGAGTCCTTGGGCCAGTCCAGCGGGGCGAGCCTCTGCCCCCCGTTCTCGAAGGGCTTGGGGAGAAGCCGCTGCCACGGAGGGGGTGCGAGGCTGTGTCCGTGCGCCGGAGGGACGTGGTGGCACGAAGCTGGGGAAGAAGGGGCAAAGGCGGGTGGCGAGGCCGCAGGACAGGGCGTCACACAGCGCGGCATCCCACCCAGAGCCGAGCCTCCAGCGTGGGGGCCACGCCCTCTGCACGGCCCCGCCTCCCTCCTCATTGCCCCCCACCCCCCCACCCCGCCCCTCCTTCCCCCTCCATCCCTGTGCTGGTCCCATGCGGTCCAGAGGGACAGAAAAGGCCCACCAGCAGTCACTCACCACCGGCAGTGGCTGGCTCCCCCTCCTCCCCACCGGGCACCTCCTGGGGCCTCCTCCTCAGGGGAAAGAGGCCTTTGTGGGTCCGAGGGACGCATGCGTGGAGCAGCCACACTGCGGAGCCCAGGCGGCAGTGGGGGCAGGGGAAGAGCCCCTGGGCTGGGGCCTGGGGAGCCCCGCTGAGCGAGGTGGCAGGTGTGGTCCAGCCTGGAGGCTCTGGGCGGTGGTGCCTCCGGGAAGGTAGGGAAGGTGGGATCAGGGCCCCGCACCCCTCCTCCCCTGCCCCATCTCCTGGTTCTCCCCTTTGTCCTGGAGCATCTCAGAGCCCACCCCAGACCCCACGCACCACAGCCTTTTAGCTGCAAATCCTTCGTTATGCATCAGTAAAACAAAGCCTTTTGGAAATATAAACAAACATTACTTGTTACTCCAAAAAATTTGCTCAGCAGCGCCTGGGGGGCTCAGTCGTGAGCGTCGGACTCTTGATTTGGCTCAGGTCATGATCCCTGGACCGTGGGGCTCCGCGCTAACAGCACAGAGCCTGCTTGGGATTCTCCCTGTCCCCCTCTCTCTCCATCCCTTCCCCGCTTGCTCTCTCTCTCAGAAGAAATAACCGTTTTAAAAAATGTGCACAGTCCCTGCTCGGGTCCAAGGCCTGACCATGTTCGCTTTTTCCCAGGTGACTAGAGAATACTTTTTTTTACAATTGGTTTTTCCAACCAAGAGGGAACAAGGTCTGTATTGCATGGGTTGATTCCTGGTGGGCCACCCTTGTTCTGGGGCCCTTGAGGGTCAGCCAGGAGAGGAGCCCCTCTGTGCCGGCCTGGTGAGACAGAGGCCTACACCAGGAAACCGGTCCCCAGCAGGTGCACCATAGCGGATGAGGCCTCCGAGGAGGGACCTTAATGGACTCAGAGGGAGCTTTCCAGGTTGAGGGGAAAGCATGTGCAAAGGCCCTGAGGCAGGGACAAGCTTGCCATTTTTGAGAAGCAGAAGGAAGCAGCCCTGGGAGGAGGGGAGGCATTGAGTATCCTGAAAAGAAGTGGAGGTACAGCAGCAAGGTCCAGCCGTGAAGGGCCTGTGGCCTGGGGGCCGTGGGGACTTATTCCAGGTCAGATGAGGATGTGCTCTAGCCTCTGTGGGAGAAGGGTGGGGGGGCCGGGGCTGGGGAGGGTTGCAGGGCTGTGGTCCAGGTTGACTGCCCCCTTCTTGTCTCTATGGGTTAGAGCTCCTAGAGGGGGAGGCCAGCCCCTGTCCCCAGGCTGCCTGTCACCTGAGGCTGATCGTCCCTGCGGCTTGGAAAACAGTTCAGAAAGACCACACGGCTGGTCAAAGCAGGAGCACAGCTCTGGTGGCCGCCACACCCCCTCCCGGCCACGCCCACATCCTCGCCCTGCCCCCCCCCCCCCCCCCCCCCCCGGGTAGACCTTCAGGGATGAGGCCAGCTGCCTCTGGTCTGGAGGGACCACCAGGCCAGGCCAGGTCGCTGAAGCACCGCCGAACCGCCTCCTTGGGGCCAGCATGACCTCACGAGCTCCTGCCTGTGATCCTGCCTGTGACCCTTGCTGGGTCCCCATGTCCACTTTAGGGTCACTGAGGAGAGGCAAGGAAGGAGGCACACCCCTGAGCCCCTGTGTCTCCCGCCCCCGCGGCCTGCACCAGGCTGGCACCGTCTGGCCCTCTTGGTTGCCCCCACTGGGGGTGGGTCCTGGGGGGCAGGGCCTAGCAGGAGGGGCGGGGCTGGGCAGAGAGGGAGGGGAGCACGAAGGCACCGGGCATTGGGCGGCAAGTGCCGTGGGTGGCAGAGCAGGGGCCACGGGAAGTGACAACCAGGGAGGGGTGGGACTGGAATTTGCAGTCCCAAGTCACCCTGGCTGAGGGCTTCCCCCCCCCCCTCGCCCAGTGACAGCATTCACGGGTACGCTGCCCGCTGTCCCCTCTAAGGGTTCCAGGTCGTCTGGGGGAGGGAGACGGACCCATCCCCCTGCCTTCCACGTGAGTGCCGTGTGATGGCGCCTGAACTGCAGGACCTCACAGCTGGACGCAGGCAGGACCCAGGGAGCCCATCCTCTGTGGCCACAACCAGTGGCCAGGCGGGTGGCTGAGGGCAGGGCAGACAGCGAGCGGGCGCGGGCGGCCGCGGGGAGGCGGGAGTCCCCTGAGCACCTTCTGTGCACCAGGCACTGTTTCAAGCCCCGAAGCACACACGACAGTAAAATCCCACCTCTGTGCATTTTCTGCCGGTTTTCCTCCTGCTCCTGGGCTCCTCCCTGGGGTGTGCTCCCCGGGCCCAGCCCCTCCTCTCTGTGTGGGCTGCTCTGGGGGGGGGGGGCACTGAGGTGGGGGCGGGCACTGGGCCAAGCTGTAAGGAGGAGCAGAGAGGCACCAGCAGTCTACAAGGTCCCTTGGGCCCAGGAGTCCTGTTTGCTCACTGTCTTGGCCTTGAGGTCCCCACCACTAAGTGGCGTGGACCTCAAATAAGGCAAAGAAGATTGTGACCGGTGACCACATGGCCTGGCTGCACAGCCCAGCAGCTTGTGCTGAAGAGTTCACACCGGGGCAGAGGGCAGGCAGGGCAGGGTCCTGCTCTGTCCCTCACCCTGAGAGCACAAGCTGGCTGGTAGACTCAGGGTGGGCAGAGACCGACCCCTCACTCCTGAAACATGCACTGTCCCCGGCAGTGGGGAGGTCCCCGGGAGTGGGCGTGGTCCCGTCTGTGGGAGTAGGTGAGGTCCCCTGGAGTGGGTGTGGTCCCCTGGAGTGGGCGTGGTCCCCAGGAGAAGGCAAGTCCCCAGGAGTGGGCGTGGTCCTGTCCCCGGGAGTGGGTGAGGTCCCCTGGAATGGGCGTGGTCCTCTGGGTGGGCGTGGTCTCCCGGAGTGGGCGTGGTCCCCAGGAGAGGGCCTGTCCCCAGGAGTGGGCAGTTCCCGGGGCGGGGGCAGGCCAGGGTGTCTGTGGGGGTGAAGAAGGGGACAAGAAGCTGCCTCGGAGCACCAATGGCCCCAGTGTCAGGAGTCCAAGAGCCTAGGACACGGGGCATGAGGGTGTGCTTCTGGAAGCTGCTGCCAAGCATGGATAAGGAGGTGGTGTCTCCCTGCTTGAGTCCCTCCACAGATGTTCCCCTTGTCCTCTATTGTCTGGGCTAGGAGAGCCCCCTGCCTCTGCCTATGCTGCACCCCCACCTAGACTGCCATCCCTCCTTGCCGCTGGCTCGTGGCCCTTTCCAGAGAGCCCTCAATGATGCTGCCCCTGCACATCACACGTGCCAGGTCCTAAGGCTCTAGAATGTTCTGGAATTGGCTGGTGACATATTTGTTACCCCCTTCAGATCATGGCCCCTCGAGTGGCCCCGGTGCCCAGGAATGGCACGAGGCGGACACAAATCCCCCGAGGAGGATGGGATGAACCAGCACGGGAGTGAGGGGACCAGAGAACCAGGTCAAGGGGACAGCAGACACCCCAGGAGAGGCCCCGTGCTGACTGCCCCGTTTCATGGGGTGACTCTGGATGGTAGAGTGAGGGCACCTCCCAGGGTGGCATCGTGAGCCCCCACCCACCAGCACTTCTGCACCAGGAAGTCTCAGTGCCCATCGGACGAGGCTGGAGCATAGGCCTTGGCACCTCTGTTTGGAATGGGGCACACTCGACTTGCCCACTCTGGTCCCACCACGTCCCCTCTGCCCACATTGCCGTGGTCACCTGGACGCCGTGGCTGCTGATGGATGTTTCCATTTACCGTCTGGGCCTGGGGACCGAGGGCAGCTGATTCAGGGAGTGGGGCCAGGTCAAGTCCCTCATTGTGGCTTGGCATGCAAATGCCAGAAATTTCTGGACTGTCTGAGGAGGCGAACAGCTCTATGGGAAGAAGTGGGGTGATGACTGGCTGTGTGGATTTGTTACTAAAGACCCGCACCCACCACCCCAAGGCTCCAGAGCCTTTTCTCCATCTCTGAGATTTTCTGGGCCATGATCTCTTGGTGGCCCAGGAGACGTTCAAGGGCAGTGGGCCAGCCATGGACATGACTTAGGATTTTGAAGGGCTGCCCCTGCTCCCAGTGGGTGCCCAGATGAGAGGACACAGGGCACCCGGCTCCTCTGGGCCTTAGGCTCCCCACCTGTAAAGGGGTGAGAATACTTTCATTCACTGGATGCAGCAAGATAAGGTGTGCCAGGGCCCAGCACATCCTGGTCCCCACGGGCAGCAGAGGAGAAGTCTGAGTGGAGGACATTCAAGAAGGTTCTGCACAGTCTGAGAAGAAGCCCAACACCTCAGCTGGGCTGATCTGTAGCCTGACAGCAATTTGCCCTTTCTCTCTGGGCCTCTGCTCCCATCTCCAAGGTAGGAACACCTACAAGGGGATTGTGAATGCAGGAGGTGACTGACAGGGAACACACTGTGGACTCTTGTTCTAAGTATGGGAAAGGCATGGGCCCAGTTGTTCCCAAGAGTAAAGGACACCTGATGCAGTTAAGCTCTAGGAGTGAACAACATCACAGCAGGCTGCTCAGTGAAGGATGGACTGACGAACGGACGGATGGATGGATGGATGGATGGATGGATGGATGGGAGGATTGATGGGTGGATGGATGTACGGATGGGTAGGTGGGTAGGTGGGTGGGTGGGTGGATGGATGGATGGATGGATGGATGGATGGGAGGATTGATGGGTGGATGGATGTACAGATGGGTAGGTGGGTAGGTGGGTGGGTGGGCGGATGGATGGATGGATGGATGGATGGATGGACAGATAGGTAGGTGGGTGGGTAGGTGGGTGAGTGAATGAATTAATGCCTAGGTGGTTGGCTGGGTAAGAGGCTAGATAAGTGGATAGAAGGGAGAGTAGATGATTAGGTGGATGGATGGGGGGTTCATGGATGAGTGAATGAACGACTGACGTCCATGAATGAGAGAATGATTGTTTGCTGAGCCCAGGTGAGTGCCAGCTCTGTGGTGGACATGCTCCCACATATTATTTCACTTGGCCTCCCAGCTGTCCTGGAGGAAGACAGGTCTCAGGGCTCAGGTCCAGGGTCACATATGTGGCCGGGGTAAGACTGAGACCCAGGTCTCTGACTGCAAAGGCAGTGCGCTCTTGGCTGCACAAAGAGATTTATCAGGTCAAGGCCTCAACAAAACACCCAGGCACAAACCCGAGAAAGCAGGGCAAGACCGAGGTCCTGTCTGTGGGCGCCATGTCACTGGACAGCCTGGTCCTCACTCCTGGCTGATACCTCTTCCAGAAGGCTGCCTCTGACCCTCTTAGGCCCATGGCAAACGCGGTGAGAGCCACGGCCTCTCTCCTTGACTGTCTCCCCCTGGCCGGGAGCCCTGTGCCACAGGGACCTGCCAGCACGCACAGCAGAGTCCCCGGGCTCTGTGCTCCCCGGGCTCCGAACATGTGATGAAAGGGACAGAGGAGGGATGTAGGGATGGGCAGAGGCAGGCAGGCCCGGACGGCTTCCCAGAGCTCAACCCGGGCTCACCCCGCCCAACTGGGCCGGGAGGGAGGACACGGCCCCCCCCGGAGCCCTATCTCCCAGGGCCTCTTTCTGCTCTACCAGGGGTGGGGCAGGAGGCGTGTCTGACCTCCCAGACTGCCCATAGTAGGTGCTCAGTAAATGTTTGCTGACAGAAGGACTGAGCAAAAGACTCCCAGTGCTTCCCCACCGCCCCAGCCCTCCGCCCTCTGGCCGATCCCTCCTGCGAGCTCAGCCACGTGCCCCCGTCTCTCCCAGGCTTGCCTCCCTGGGAAAACAGTGGCACCGAAATCCCGACTCGGTTTCTACTCTGCTCCTCACCCCTCCTGACTCAGGGACACCCCCCCCCCCCCAGTGCTGCCCAGCGGCGCCCAGAGTAGGGACAGAAAACGTGAATACTAACGAGAGAGAAGCCCGTAACAATTTATTACCTGGCAGACGGCAGGCTGGAGAAGACAATTTGATGGTCTTTGATGGAGGTCAAGAAACAGGAAGGCTGTTTTATTAACTTAATTGTTTCAGCAGCAGTAAAACAGGCACGGGGCCATGAATCTCCCGTCCTCCCGGAGGTGGCGGGTGGGGGGCCGGCAATTCTCTTTGCAGGGCAGCCGGGGACGGGGGCAGCTCTCTTTGCAGGGCAGCATCCTCCACGCGGTCAAAAGCCTGTGGGTGGGCCAGAGCGGAGGGTCCTGCACAGGGCACGGCTGGCCCAGCCCAGGAGGCCACAGGGTCGGCACCTCCGAGGGCGCAGGGCGGGTGGGGTGGGGGAACGAACCGAACCCCCAGCACGTTCCCCGCAGCCCCGGGCTCCTCCCTCTGATACCTCCCCTCACCTGGAGCCCTGGCCCCGCTCTGTGGTCTTAATATCTGTTTAATTAAATAATGAGGTACAGTGAGAGCCCATGACCTCATTTTTGGAGCCACAAATAAGAGATTTACGGGTGCCCTCGTTAGAGCTGCTGGCAACAGGCATCTTCCTGAGCTAAGAGGAAGCCTCACACTCTGGGCTCACAGAAAAAAAGCCGTTTATTAAAATTATTGCCCCAGAGAAAGGGCAAAATGACGTATTTGAGTGGGAAGCAGGAGCGTGCGGTGGTGGGCTTGCCAGAGGAGTGGGAGGCGGCCCCAGGGACCCACCAGCCCCCCCACCAGCCTCGGCCGCCACGGCCCCTCAACCAGCCTCCTGCCGGGGAGGCCAGAGCTCCCCCAAAGACTGCGTGTCTCGCCATGTTTGTCACCCCCCTCCCCGTGTCCGGCCGGGACCCCCACCCTTGCCCCCTGCAGCAGCGGGGCCCAAAGCAGAAAGCGGGACAGGGATGTGGCTGGCAGGGAAGGGGGAGGGAGAAGGGAAAGTGCCAGCCCACAACGACCAGGTGAGGGGGGCACTGATCTGGGGCCGATCAGTGGGCCGCCCCCACATGCTCATCTCCAGACTGGACTCCCCTCCTCCCGGAGGCCGAGTCCCTGCCTGTGCAGATCAGGTCCCTCGAAATAGGTCTCGAAGTGTATCCGCCTCCCTCCGCAGCCACCTCAGTGTCACCACACACAGCACCTCCTCCACTGGCTTGGGGGCCACAGGGGCCCCCTCACTGGTGGGGGCTCACACTGACTTTGGGGGTCACGTGCTCAAAAGTCCCCTGCAGCCTCCCTGACGGGGTCTATGAGCCACTGTACCCTTCCGGACCAGCTGCAAACAGTGCTGGCCTCGGGCCCCCAGAGCAGCTGATGCGCCCACGGCAACACCATGCACCGGGCCCACCCAGCCCAGCGAGCCCACGGTTCACGTTTCAAGGTGGACCTTGTGACGATGGTTCTCAACACACGGGCCAGGCCGAGGCTTGCCTCTGTAGCGTGAGATGGCCTGGGTGCTTGACCGGGGGTGGGGGCATCACGTGAAGAGAGGGCCTCCGCGGGGTGTCCCCAGGAAATGTACTGTCCAAACTCAGACCCTGGAGAGTGAAGGGGTGTTACTGACGATTCTACCCAGACAACAGGTGCCTACCAGCTCCACCCCCGGCAAACCAGGACATGGGGTCCCCTAAGGGCCCAGAAGCCTCTGAGGTGGAGGAGAGAGCCCCTCGCTGCCCGGGGCCGGCCGGAGAGGTGCTAACCCAGAAAAGCAGCAGGCGGGCTGTAGCCAGACAGGGCCACCGCCTGGGACACGGCCTGGCCCACCTGGTAGCTTCCAGACGAGGGGACTGGCCCCAGCTGGGTAACCTCCCGACAAATGACAACAGCACAGTCCACCCCCTTTACTTCTCCCCTGAGCCCCCAGCCCATCACCTGTCTGCACTGGAGGGGGAGGGGGTCTGGCAGGCCCCAGACCTCTTACTTCCAACAGAACCTAAGGACCAGAGAAGGCCATGTCCGTCTTGGGTGGCCGAGCCCAGGCCGTCGGCCCTACTGTGGGGCTTCTCCCGAGCAGGCAGCCTGGTGACCTCCGTGCTCTGGTGTCCGGTTCTGGGGGGCCACGTCCACACAGGGGCCCTACATCAGTAGGTGGTCCCACAGTCAGATTCCCGAGGGCCTCGCCTTCCTGCCCAGGCTCCCTCTTGTCCATCCGAGGGTCCCTCAGTCAACTCAACTCAGGTTCCTAGGGTATCCAAAATCTCCCCGAGATTCTGCGTCTCCCAGAGATCCTGCTGCGGATCGGAGGTTCTCAGTCATCAGGAGTCACGGCCTGAAACAGTGAAGGGGTGTCACCTGCCCCCTGGACAAGGAGAGCTGCAGCGCCGGGGGACGGGGGACGCGGCTCCCTGGCCGGCTGCCCTGATGGGGAGGGGCGAGGAAGGAGCCCAGACAGATGCCAGAGCAGTACTGGGAAGGGCAGGGTGGGAGCAGCCCATGACCCCACCCGCTGGGCCTCAAGGGTCCTGTCCTGCTGGGTGGCCACCCCACCTGGGGGCCACTCCTGCCCTGCCACAGCCTCTTCACCCCTGGTCTGCCCACAGGGCACCGCTCCCAACTTCAGCGGGAGAACTCCCACACACCCTCCCGGGCCCCAGTTCTACGCCTGCCACTTCCACGAAGCCCTCTCTGTTCTCCAGGCTGCTTTCCCACAGGCCTCTCCTGCACCCCAATCCCCGCTCCGAGGCTGAGCACCCCCTGCCTCGGGCGACACCGCGGGCTCTCGGACCCCTCATCCCGATCACCTCTGTCCCAGTGGCCAGGCGGCCCCCAGGGCCCGAAGAGCCTCGATAAAGACCTGAGAAATGAGTACGTGACCCACATCCTCAGCTACAGGCGCTGGGAGAGCCACCGTTCCTCACTTTGGGCACGTGAGACTGTCCTAGGCCCCGCTGGCTCCCAAGTCCATGTTGGCTCTGTGATGCTGCCCGTCTTCTCTGCCGGGCGGTTAGCTGGGTCCCTAAACCTGGTCTGGCTCTTAGCTGTGCCCACTCGGCGTCCGCTCCCCGGAGCTGGCTCCCTCTCCCTCCTGCCACCCCGTGGGTCTCTGGGACTGGAGGGTGGGGTGCACGCACAGCCTTGGGGACTGGGTGGCCAGAGCCGCACCTCCTGTCCTGTGGCTCCTAGCCAAGAACTTTCTTGGTTATGAGAACTGCTTCCCCATCCCCCCCGCCCTTGCCTCCCTCAATATCCCTCTGTGCCAGGCCCACATGGCGTCCAGTAAGGAGAAGCTTGTCCCGGCCTCCCGGAAGTCCCCGGTCCAGATGGATAAGCACAGGTGTAGACATCCGGGACCCCAGTCCTCGAGCAGGGAGCACACCCAGCGTCAGGCTGGAGAGCGGGGAGTGGCCGGGGGAGGAGGCAATCCGCCCCTCCGGGGTCCTGCAGCACCGCGGGAGCCACCCCACCCCGCGCCCCCTGCCCTGAAGCGCCCTTCCCGGCGCTCCGTGGGAGACCTCTCATCTTGCTCCGCGTGCCTGACCCCCTGGAAACTGCTGGGGTGGGACAGAGGGGCACAGGTGGTGGGGGGCGCTGTCTGCAGAGGTGAGGACTTGGGCCCCCGCTGGGACAGGTGGCGGTAAGCGCACGCTGCCCCGTGTGGGTGCCTGCAGAACAGCAGCCTGTCTCACTCCATCACGAGACACGCTTCATCGCCAAAACGTAGAACACATTCTCTCAGGCGAGTTTACTGACAAAGGTCAATTTTAAATAAATCAGCGTGCCTGGAGGTTCCGCGCGGCCTGAAATGGCAGTGGCGGCACGGTGTCCTTCCTGGTTCCCCGAGGGACAAGCGGGCAGGAGCACAGCAGCGCTGGCCCTTGAGGCCACAAGCACGGCCGCGGCTGGCGCACTCCGGGGCCCCCTCTGCGGGATGACGGCTTCCAGGGGCCGCAGCAAGACCTCTGTCGTGGCGCGGACCAGCTCAGGGCCTCGACCCCTGCTCTGCACAACGGGGACCACGCTGTCACCTCAGCCAGGGCCAGGGAGGCTGGAAGGTCCCGCTGCTGAGGGTCCCGGGCCTTCCGGTCCCTCCAGCCCTCATCTGCTGCTTTTATGTTTTCTTCTAACGTAGCACTTTAATTCCTGTGATGCATCTGTCACTACTTTTGAGTTACCTCCTGGGCAGCCGCTCTCAGACCGGCCAGAACGGACTTCAGATGTGCCCTTGCTCACTTCCTGCTGGAGACGGCAGCCCCACACCCCTTCCCGGTGTGACCATGAGACACAGCACACTGTAAACGTGATGAACTCAACGACACGGGGCCAAGACGCCCACCTTGTGCGATGGCATGCTTTTAAAGAAGCTGCCAGAGGAAAGGGTGGCGGGGGGGGGGGGGGTGCCCCAACCACAGAGATGTCCGAGGGTCAACTGGACACGGTCTCCTAGGTCTCCCATCAGGACAGAACGGTCTTCCCCAAGCTTTTTGTTCTGAGTGGATTTGAACTACTGTCGGGGTCACTTGCTTTGAGCCTGAGGAACTTCAGTGTTTCTCAGAAGGTGGGTCCACTGGTACCAAACTCTCTCGGGTTTTGTGTATCTGCAAACGTCGTTCTCTCTCTTTATTCGGAAAGACAGTTTTGGTGGACGCAGGAGTCTTGGCTGTGGGTTCTCTTCGAGCACTCGGACAATGCCGTCCCCGCGCCTGGGGTCAGCTGCCAGCCTCGTGGGGCGCTCTCGTGACCAGGGAGGGCTTTCCCGGACTCTGGATCGTAGCGTTGGTCCCACTGGAGCTCACCGAGCCGGCTGGACTTGTCGGTGGACGTTTCCTGATAAACCTGGGGATTTTCAGCCACTGTTTCTTTGCGTATTCTTTCCCTTCTGTCTCCTGCCCTCCCCGTCCTGCGGCTCCGATGATGTACATGGGTGTCCCTGTTTCTCCGAGACTGTTTGCTCCTTTCCCATCACTGTCTTTGCGTTGTGTGATCTGTAGGTCTCTAGGTCAAGATCATGGATCTTCTTCTGCCAGCTCATGGCTACTGTTGAGCCCCTCTAGTGAACCTTCCATCGTGCTTGCTGTATTTTACAACTCCAGAATTTCCACTTGGTTCTTTTACTTTTAATTCTGATCTTTTCATTGGTTCCATTAGTTGCGTTGCTGTGATGGCACCTTCCTTCACTACTTTCCCTTCCCTGTTTGACCCTGGTTTTCTTTCCTCTGACTGTATCTACGGCGGCCACTTTCAAGTCCCCTCCTGCTCAATCTAACTCACACACTGCCAGTTCTGGGGCCTACTTTGTTTCCTGGGGTCTGGGCCACACGGGCCGTTTCCTTGCACGTCCAGGTAGGAGACTAGTCGTTTTAGGTAATGTGCTGTAGCAGTTCCGGGCACGGGCCACCCAGGCCGGATCGTGTCACCGGTCCCATCTCGGGGGCGGTGGGGCGGCCTCCCCCAACAGCTTCTGCTCCAGCCTCCCGCTGCTGGCCAGGGGCGCAGCCCTGGGCTCGCCCACAGTCACCCTGGGAGGACAGCGGCTCCGACTGTCTTCCCTGCCCCTGAGCTCCTCTCCCTGCCGGCCGAGTGCTCTGCTGTCTTCATTACTGACGCCCTGGGCGTAAAGGGCTTCACTGACTAATCCAACCAAATTTGGCTCCTTTGAAAGAACAGCTCCTGAGATCGGTGTCTGAGATTGTCCCTGACCAGCCTACAGTTCAGCCTGTATCCCCAGTCGATCCACCGCTCCTCCCACGTGCTGTTCTCTGCGAGCTCCACTTTCCACAAGCACCCTTGAACCTCACCCTCCGTGCAAACGCAGTCAGTCCTTTTGTGGAAGGCCTGGGCCCCGGGGGTGGGTGGGTGGGTGGGGACAGCAACTCCAGCCCTCTGGGCCTGCTGCAGTGCGGGGTCCCCGCCCCACGAGTGGAGGCCCACACACTGCCCGCCCCCATCCTCCACACCCCAGGCCCTCCTGACACAGCAGCCCTCCATGGCCTTGGGGAGCAGGGCCGAGGCCCAGAGTGGGTGGCGGGGGTGGGGGTGGGGGTGAGGAGAACTGGCCCCGGCTTTCCCGGGCTGCTCCCCAGCATGGGCCCTTGCGTCCTCCACAACTGCAGGCCCAGATGCCCCTGGGACCCGGCCCAAGGGACAGGAGCAGAAGGGATGTGTGCCAGCTGAGGGAATTCTTGGAGGAGGTGCTACACTTCCTGCTCCCGGTGGCTGGAAGCAGACACCAGGATGGGGACTGGAAGGACAGTCTTGACGTGAAACGGGAGCCACGTGTGACAAATGGCAGAGGAGCCTGGCTGCACGCACGCGGCCGCCTCACTGCCCTGGATCCCCCTCCTGGACTTGCTGGGCGGGGCTGAAGCAGGCAGGACCTCTGTTCTCTTTACCGCCCTCATGGACCCCCTAACGCCCCCACCGAGCCACCCTCCGCCCCTCACCTGTGTTCGGCCTCCCCAACTTCCGGCCCTTCTCGGGAAACCTGTGCTCTCTGAAGGCAGGACAGGGGCCTTGTCTGATCACCCACCGGCCCCAGGCTGAGCACGACGCCCAGCACAGGGCGGGCACTTAACACACGTCACGCCTGTGAACGGACCGTCAGCATGCTCCCACGCCAAGAGAGCCCGCCACAGCTGGCACCCGGGGCACCTCCTCCCCAGAGATGCTCAGGCGGGCCCTCGGAGGCAGCATGGGTGGGTCCCGTTCGTCCCAAATTCTGCTTCCCCCGCGGCACGGGCTGCCAGGAAAGGACACGGTCTGCATCTCTGCGTACCCCCGCCTCCAACCCCATCCCTCCAGAACCACGTCTGACTGCCGTGGCCCCGGGCTGCCTTCTGCCCCAGGTGGGACTAAGCAGAAGAGGTGCAGGCTGGGCCAGCAGGAGAAGATGGCCAGGGCTCTGGGCCAGGGCTCGCAGGGGACGGGGAGCCCAGGCTTCCTGCCTCAGCAGCAACTTGGGGGGGAAGGAAGGGGGGACTGGTTCTACCCCGTTCCAATTTCCCATCCAGTCTCATAGGGTTCCACCCAGCAACGTTTGGGAAAAAGCTAAAACGTTCTGACCACCGAGCCTGAAGCTGGGCAAGGAGGGGTGAGCAAGCAGCTGGGAGGGCCCTCGGAGGACAGGTGGGCGTGGAGGCCTGTGCGAGCCCTTGCACGTGGCCATGTACCTCGGTCTGCAGTCCAGGGAAGCTTGCTTGCCAGAGGCCTGCCTGTCCTGCTCCGCCCAGAACCTCCGAGCAGCGCGGCGCCGTGGCTGGTTCTGGAAGGAGCCCCTGGAGGACAGACACCCCCCCCCCCCAAAGGCCATCTGGTGACGAGCATTTATCGTTAGGTTCCAAAACGGCCAGGACGGGGGCAGGTGGTGAGGGCGCTGAGAGAATCCACGGCCTGGGGTCTAGGGTCCGACGGGGACAAGGCATCCACGGGGGACCTAGGAGGCGGCCAGGAACCCCATCTGCTCTCCCCTCCCTCACGACACCGCCCGGCAAAGTCGAGCACCACGCCAGGCTGTGCGGGGAGAGCTTCTCAGGACGTCTGTGCGCCTCCCCGCTGCCCGTCGCCACCGCCGAGGGCAGCGCTCTGGTGACTCCCAACACCTAAGTTCCCTCCAGGCCGCGAGCAGCTGCGATCCGACAGCAGCGGCCCCGACACACGAAGGAGAGGACGCGACAGCGACAGAGCCCTGCCTGGAGCCATCCGGCCCTAGGACTCGGCGACGACTCTTAAAAAGGCCCGTGCTTCGTTCACCATCTTCACACGTGCACAGAAAGCACGCACGGCCCACGTGCTGCCCCACGGCGGCAGCGGCCGCCTCCCGTGTTCAGAAAGACGTGACAGCACCGGGGCGACCGGCCGCACGCCAAGCACCGTTCCCGCGGCTCCCGGAGGGACACACGGCAAACGGAGGAAGGAAAACGTCGCGCCAGCTCGGCCACCAGGCCGTGACTCCAGGGGCACGGAGGTGAGGGGACACGTGGGGAGGGGAGCACGGCCGGCAAGGGGCCGCAGCGGTGCCGGCGAGGCCGGAAGCATCCGGGACACACGGGAGGGACCGCGTCTTCCCCCGGCCAGGTGGTGCCGCCGGCTCCTGCCCGCACGCGGCACAGAGGTGGGAAGGGCCGACCGCAGGAGTTCAAGCATCGCTAGAAACCTAAGCAGCTCGGTCCAGCACCGGGTCACGCGTGCGCAAACCTCAGCCTCATTTCCGAGCGCCTCCTCAGGATTCGTCAGCATGAAGGCGGGAAGCGCGGAATCCCCGGGAGCGAATGGTGAACTCGGAGCCCGGACACCAGACCTGCCGGCAGTGCGCCACGGGCCCCTCGGGGCAGCGGGCAGCCCGGGGGGACGGTCCTGCCCGCCTGTGGGAAGTGACTCCGTCACGCCAGCGCAGCGTGCGGCCCCCACGCCCTGGGGTCCCAGGAGGAATGCGCGGGAGGCCGGGGCGGCTGAGTGAGCCCGCGGCTGAAGTAGGGACACACGAGCAGGGTGACGACGTGTGCCTTCGAAGCCGCAGGCGAGGGCTCTGCCGACTCACGGTCAGAAGCGGAGTCCCAGCCGTCGCGCCCACCTGACGCGGGGATGGCGGCCACACGGCAGACCCGGGCCCGAGGGGACGGACGGGCAGGCCGTGGGTGACGCCGACCCGGTCCACTGGCCGCAGGTACTGCCATCGCTTGGCCCGAGGACCGGCTTTTCTCCTCCCGGACGCACAGACGTCTCCACCCACGCACACAGCAGGGCTCAGCCAGCGCGCACGAGGCCAGAATCCGCCCGGCACGGTCCTGGGCTCCGGTCACAGGATGTTCCGCTAGGCTATCGGTCTGGCGGACCCTTCCAGAAGGGCTCCTCACGTTCACGCGCCAGAAAACACGACAGGCCCGCGACGAACCAGAACACGCGGGATGGGCCGCCCCAAGTCGCCGAGACCCCACACCGGGCGCCCAGCCTCCTGGGCGAGCTCTGCCCGGCTCTGCGGCGCCCCCAGCCATCAGTCCTCGGCCGCCGCGGACGAGCAGGGCAGAGGGGAGAGCTCCTGGGGGGCCTCGAGCTTGACCGCGGCCCTGAGGGCCACGCGCCGCCGCTTCGCCTGCCGCTGCCTCGCGAACACCGAGCGCAGCGCGCGCAGCTGCCCCACCTCCTGCGCCGTGAAGCAGGGCTGTCCCTCGGCGAAGCGGACGACAGAGTCAAAGGCCGAGGCCGCCTGCTCCCAGGCCGCCTCGTCGCCGTCCTTCTCCACCTGGTCCGGGCCCCCCGCGGACGGGGCCAGGCCCTCCCCGGCCTCGCATCCCAGCCCGTCTCCCTCGGCGGCCGCGCCCCGGTGAAGCCGGCTGCCGGGGCGGGCCGGGGCCTCTCTCCCGAGCTCCGGGATGTGCGCGAAAGTTTGGTCGTGAGGCTTCGTTGGGAGACGCTCCGGCTCCTCCTCGGAAGACGAGCCTTCGGCGAACGTGGCCGCGGGCCACAGCTTCCTCCAGGCCCGGCTGAAGACGTGGCGGGGCACCGCGCTCCAGGCGCAGGCCACGCTGACGATGGCATCGTTCATGCTGTAACGGGGGTGACGGCCCTGCGGCGTGGCGGGGGGGTTGATGAAATTCCTCAGGAAATCTCTCCGAATGCCCTGGTCCATGGGCTGGATGGAGGCGGTGGCGCCCGCGGGCAGGAAGACGGTGAGGACGTTGTCGGAAACCAGCTGGGACTCCCGCGGGCGCGCCCGGGCGCCGTCCAGCAGGAGGATGGCCTTGCCGTCCTCGGGCAGGCCCACCGCTCGGAAGTGCTCCCTCACCGAGGGAACAAAGATGTGATGGAACCAGTCGGAAAAGATCTCCTTGTCCACCCAGGCGTTGCCCTGGGCCTTGTACGCCACCGGCAGGTGCTGGATGCCCCGGAAGGCCCTGGGGCCGCCGCGCTTCCCGATCACCAGGGGTTTGATCTTGTGCGAGCCGGTGGCGTTGGCGCACACGAGGACGGTCAGCCTGTCCTTGTTCTGCTTGACGCCGGGCGCCGTCCCGCCTTCCGGGCTGGCAGTCGGCGGGCACCGCCAGAGGAGGCCGGTCTCGTCAGCGTTGTACACCTGCTCCGGGGACAGGCCGTGCTCGGCGGTCAGGCTCCGGAAAAAGCCACAGAACTGCTCTGCCGCCCGGTGGTCGGCCGCTTGCTTTTCGCCGGACGCGTCCAGCTTCTTGATGCCGTGCCTGGCCTTGAAACGCCACAGCCACCCGCCGGAGAACACGCAGGGCTCCGTCAGGCGCATCTGCTCGTAGAAGTCCTTGGCCTTCTCGATGAGCATGGGGCCCGACACGGGCACGCCCTCGGCGCGCTTCCCCAGGAACCACTCGTACAGGACGCGGTCCAGGTGTTCCAGCTTGGGCGTGTGCAGGGTGCGTCGCTGCTCCAGGGCCTTGTTGGAATCCGAGCTGGCAAAGAACCGAAGCAGCTGCGCCTTGTGGGCCTTGATGTCGTACAGGGTGGACATGCCCACGTTGTACTCCTGCATCAGGACCTTCCTGCTCTCCCCCTTCTCCAGGCGCGTGCAGATGTCGATCTTCTCCTTCAGGGTCAGCACCACCCTCTTGCGCTTCTCCCCCGGGCTCCTGCCGGCAGCCTGCTTGGAGGCCATGCGGAGGCCGGCTTGTCCCCGGTGGCTGGGGAGACACTCGCCGTGGGGCCTGGCCGACTTCTTGCCTCTCCCGCCCCTTTCCTCTGCTCCCGCCCCTGCCTGCCCCGTCCCTCTGACCCCGGGGGCCACCGTGAGCCTCCGCCGCTCCTCTGTTCCTCCCTGCGGCGTCAGCTGCGCCTCGGCTTCCGGGCTCCTAGCGACGCCGGCGGCTCCCGGTGCTCTCCGCAGGAGACGACCGGTGTCACACCGCCCCTACTCGTCCACACTGTTGGAACCTGTGGCCTTCTCTCAGGGGGACAACGGCAGCCCCTCCCTTCAAACATGGACCACAGAGTAGAGGGGTCCTGGGAGCCGGTTTCTGCTTAATCGAGGCTGTACCGCCTGTGCTGGGGACACCCCTCTGGGCTCATGGCACGGTCCCACATGCCTCGCTTTAGGAACTGGAAAGCAGAACAAGGGGAGAAAGAACGTTACTGACCACGCGCCTGGGCCACCTGCACACACGCCCCCGTTAGTTTAGACCCGCTGGGAAGCTGCAGCGGAAACCAAAGTGTGGTAGGGGAGACCAGCACGTGAGCTGGCCCAGGTGGCGTGGCACCGGGAAGGCCGCCCCGCCGGGTGCGCTGGCTCTTCCCGGCCCTACCAAGTGACAAGTGACCTCTCGGCCATCACAGCTCCTTCAGGCCAGACAACTCCACTCTTTCCTAACATCTGCCCAAACACCCCAGCCCTCCCTGCCTCGCGGAGCAGACTGGCGGGGCGGAGTAGAAGCATCCCTGCTGGACCCTTCGAGATTACCCACCACACTTCACCTGCGAAGACACTGACATCCTCCAGCCTGCGAGGAGTAGAGAGCTGGTGCCCTGATACCGACCGGCCCGCTAGCTGACGCAGCACAGTGTCTGCCGGGAGGGTCCCCTCACTTCCTTCATGACTTGGTCACGTGGCCCTCACTCCCCTCCCCAGCTACAGCCTGCTCGCTGTCCCGCGACGAAAGACAGGCAGTACTCACCACGGGCTTCTAGCAACTCCCCACCCCACCTCTCACCCAAGCCCTTATTTTGGCCGTGTCTTCCCACAGATATGCAGACCGTGAGGCCAAAGACTAGCCTATGCGGAGCATAAGAACATAGCCCTTTGAGCTCAAACTCTAGGCACATCACCAGCCAGCTCTGGGTGTGTCCCTTCCCCCTTCTGGGTCAGTCTCCTGGTCTGCAAAGTGAGGGTGCTGCTCCTTTACGGATCCTACCCTTATCCTAGTTACTGGGAATGACAGTGTGAGAGCGGATTGCTTGGACCTAGACCGGGGGAAGTAAAAGGCCACTACCCACCCCTAAGAGAGTTCCATATGACAGCACCCCAGGAAGGAGGAGCCTGGAACCTGACAGGAACTAACTCTAAGCACAGCAGGGAGAAGAGGGGGGAGGAGGAGGAGGAGGAGGAGGAGGAGCAGCAGCAGCTGGGACTGTGGAAAAGGCCTCCTGGAGGAGGCTCAGCGCCTGAAATGGGGCCATTAGGGACGTTTCCTGTTGTGCACATGCAGGTGTGTGCAGAGTAACATAAGGTAGCTGAGGACACTGTGGACCAGCCTGCAAGGCAAAACTCCCTTTACAATTGAAAGGCAGATACTCCGATATTCTGAAACAACTTCTCAAACCAAAGGGTAACCTAATACGGAGAGAGAATGGGGTGGGGTGGGGGTGTAGCCTTGTGAATTCAAAGTAAGCACACGAACGTGCGCGTAAACATCTTATCCTCCTGTGCCCAAAGGATAGAGAAGAAGCTGGGGAGAGGGCATAAGGGGCCAGAGACGGGGCCGCAGGGCGGGGGGGGGGGGGGGGAACACCTGTCCTTAGAAAAGAGCCGCAGAGATTCAGGAGAAAAAGCGAGCAACTGCCTTCCCCTGGGAGCAGCCGTAGCGTGCAGGGGCAGGAAGGGCCGGGACCGCAGAAACGCGGGGCGCGGCGCGGGGTTGGGGGTGGGGGGTCTGCGCGGCGCAGGGGCCACACCCGGGGCGCCCGCGGGAACCCGGAGCCGAGGGGCAGTCGGGTTTGAGGACACGCCTGCTTTGAGAGCGTCTCTCTCCCGGGACCACGTTTGGGGTGGAAGCTCAGTCCCGGGCACGGGAACAACCCAAACAGGGAAAACCGAAAAAAGTGCAAGTCTGCGCCGGGGGGCGGGGCGCCCGTGGCCGATGCTTTCCTCGAGCGGGGTCCCGGGGGTCTGCGAGGGGCGGCCCCGCGGCGGGGCTGGGACGGGAGGAGCCTCCGCCCGGGGAGCACGGACTGCGCGGCGCCCCCGCCCACCTCCCGGCCCCCCGGCCCCCCGGTCCCGCTCACCTGCAAACCCTGGCCGCCGCCACCGCCGGAAGTGCCGCCTCTCCCCGCGCCGCCGGTCCGCGCCTGGCCGCCTTCCCCCAGCCAGTTCCGGGACGCTCTAGGCAGCCTGGAGGACTGACTGGGCCTCTCGCTGGCCTTGCGGGCCGGTGCGGAGCCGGTGGGTTTGGCGCGAGGCGCCCTCTCCCTGTGCACCGGTGGGGCGGGCGCGGGGGCGTTGGAGGCTCGAGTTTCGCGCGAGTGGAGCCCTGCGCTGAAGGACGTGGGGGCCCTTGCAGTCCCGGCCAGGGTTGGCAGGAGGACGGTGACGCAGCCCCCCCTCCCTCGGTGAAATCCAGGGGCCGGCGAGGTTTCCTTCCCACTCGGCCTCTTGCTGAGCTGGCGCCTCATCCGCACCTAATTTGCAGGGGTTGCGTGTTGATGTTTGAGACTTTAGAGCTGATGAGACTCACACTTGACCTGATGCAGTCAGAGGAGTTGAGACTTTGGGGGGCCCTTGGGATGAGGTGAATGTGCTCTGCGTGCGGGACAAATGTGAGCCTTTGGGGACCAGAGGGCAGCCGTGGCGGCTGAATAAAGCACCGCCCCAGCCACCACCACCCCCACCGCCGCCCCTTGCCCCACACCCTCATCCCCCACCCCATGAGCACGTGACCTCAGGGGCTTTGCTTATGCGATTAAGATTCTTGAGATGGGGAGATTATCCTGATTATCGCAGGGACAGGGGTGGGGGCTGGGGGAGGGGTGCAGTGTAATCACAGGGTCCCTATAAGAGGGAGGAAGGAGGGACAGAGTGGGGAAGACAACGTGATTCAGGAAGAAGAGGGAGAAAAGGCAATGTGACAACAGACACAGGTCGGAGTGTGTGCTTTGTAGACCGAGGGGCTGCCAACTACGGGTGCATATTCTTTCCTGGATCCTCAGGCTGCTGACACCTTGTGTCCCATTTTAAGCCTCCGAACGTAAGGTTATTTGTCACAGCACGTAAGGTTATTTGTCACAGCAGCCGCAGGGAGCCTAGACGGATGTCCATAGCTCTCTCCGGCTTCATTCACTTTCTCCCCTGGGCTTCCAGGATGCTGTAGCCCAAGGCCCTCCTTCCTCGCCCCCTCCTTCCTCGCCCCCCCCCCCCTGCCAAGGATCCCTGACCTGCGGGGTTCACTCCTGGGCTCTCCCCTTCTACCCACACCCACTCCCTCCGCGATCTCCACTCCCGTGACAATACCAGCAGGGGCTGGCCACTCCCACATCCCTGTCTCCTTGCCGGGACCCCTCTTGAGAATTCTAGACGCCTGTGCCCTTCCCGGCATCCCCACGTGGACCTCTGTGAGCACCTCATGCCCAGCATTTCTAAACCTGAGCTCCTGACGCTGCGCAGCCTTTTCCACCCACACAGTCCCCATCTCAGTGAGTGGCAGGGTCCTTTTTCCATTCACTCGGGCCAAAAATTCAGTCACGCTGGGCTCGCCTGTCCCTTACGCCCCACACCCAGATAGACCAGGGGCTCTGCCTGGCTCTGCCCTCCCCATCCGTGCCACGTCGGACCTCCTCACTCCCACCAACTGCTCTCTCCCTGGTCCCCTCGCATCTGTCTTCGCCCCCATATCAGCCATCTACTGCTGCACGATGAAGCACCCCCAAAACTCGGGCTTGAAACAATAGCCGTTTTGCTGCACACGGTTCTGTGGGTGAGGAATTTGGGCGTGCTAGAGGCAGACGTGTTTGACAGAGGAGAAAACCGGAGCACTGAGCAGAACTCGAACGTCAGGGGGACCGAGCAGGGTCTCCTGGGGCAGCCAGGTGGCCCCCCCCCAGGAAGTCTGTCTCCATCCCTGTGTTGTGACACTGTGCTGCCACCTCATGGACACGGGCTCACATGCGGCACACCTCCCCCCCGCCCCCGCCCCGGGCATGGGGCTGGCAGGGGCCTGGGTTTGATCCCCAAGATGTATGGGGTTCCCCCAGATGCTCCCACCAGCACTCTGGGGCCCTTGGGGCCCATCTCAGGGACGGAGCCAACTCTGGCCGAGGAGAAAGGGTCATAAAGAGAGGAGGGGAAAGAACTGGTGTCTCCTGGGAGCTGGCGCTGAGGGCCCCACTCCCCCGAGCACCCCCAGTGCACAGGATCGGGCCCCCAGACCGCCCCCGATCGCCACCGCAGCCGCCCCCCCATCACCGTTCACAGCCAGAGTGGCCTTGAGAGGGTCAGTCTGAGCAGGTCACCCCCTGCCCCACCCCTGGCTTCCCAGTGGGCTCCACACAAGGGTCCCCACCAGGCCCTGCTCTCACTGCTTCCTCTGAGCCCATAGCGTTTCACCTGCATACATTGTACTCAGCCTGGAGGCGGCAGAGTCTCCCGGAGACTCTGGAGTCCTCGGGTGAGGAAACCAGTCAGTCCCCAGAGGGAGGGTCTTGGGGTGACAAGTCTCTTAACAGCAACAGAGGGGGGCTTTGGCTCCAGGCTGAGGGTGTTTGTGAATTCCACACCCTCTGGCAGGGGGGCGGCGCTGCCTGAGGTGGGCCGGGTCTCCTGGGCTCATTGACTGCACTCCTGGAGGGAGAAGAGGAGAACCAGCAGGGGGCCGAGGCTGGGACAGCAGGAGGGGGCAGGTTGGGGCAGAGCCACTGAGGGTGCCTAGGACACCTTTGTGAGAACCAGGAAGAGGCACCTCCCCTGGGGTGCAAGACCTTTCAGAGAATTAGAGACCGACTGGCACCCGGGGTGGCGGGATGCCCTGGGAGCCTGGCCCTGGTGGGCTGGGGGTGAGAAGCGGGCTCCCAGGGCCCCTGATGGGAGTCGGTGCCCCCAGTACACAAACACACACACACACACACACACACACACACACACACACACACGGAGCTTGCGAGACATGGCCTTAATTTCCAGAACCCACAACGGGAGGCCTGGCACGGAGCATGCGTCCCCCGACCGTCAGTGGCCTGGCAGCAAGTAGCATTACCCTCTCGAGTTACGGATGCATTTTTCTAAAGGAAAAGGTCTATAAAAGTAGAAGGCGAAATCAACTGTGGTTTTGTAATTCACATAACATCTTAATTTTTCTAATTAATTCTGCATAAAATATAAGATTCATCCCAAAAAAAAAAAAAGGCATCCATTCAAGTGTGGGACAGGGTGGCAGCCATAGGAGGTCACGGTCTGTCTGCAAAGGACCCCACGGGAGTGGGGGGGGGGGTCAGTGATCCTGTCTCCTCCCAGGGTCTGGCCCTGCTCCGGTCCCACCAGCCCCCCATCCTGGCGGTGGGGTGGGGGACAATGCGGGCGGGCAGGATCTCCAGGGAACCCAACTGGTTGGGCAGGTAGGTGGAAAGCCAAAAGAGAACAGGAAAATCTGGAGCCCAGGGAGGTGACACCAGAGCAGACGAAATGGGCTAAGGGTGAGTCATGTCAAAGCCACACCCTGACCCCGTCCACTGCAGGGAGTCCCATCCCTTTGTGACAGGTTTTCCAGGCTCAGTCTAGGCTGAGGGGCTGTATTCAGTGTGTGCCCAAAGCATGGATGACAGGACGGGGCACAGTCAGTGACCAGGGTCAGGGCTCAGGGTACGGTCAGGGTCAGGGCTTACTCGGTGAGCAGGGTCAGGATTCAGGCTGTGACCCTAGTGAGGACTTAGTTTGGGGCTGACAGGGTCAAAGGTGGAGTCGAGGACTCTATCTAGGGCATCGTGCCATGGGCTTCAATATTCAGTCAGCTGCCCTAACACAGCACCACAGACCAGGAGCTGTAAACAACACACATTTGTTTCTCGCAGCTCTGGAGGCTGGGAGTCTGAGAGCGGGGCGTCGGCAAGGTCGGGTGAGGGGGAGGCCCCCTTCCTGGCGTGCAGACGGCCGCCTCCCCGCTGTGGGCTCAGGGGGTGGGGGGAGCTCTGGTGTCTGATCTTATGAGGGCACTTAGCCCGTCGGGGGGGACCCCACCCTCATGACCTCGTCTGAACCCAATCACCTCCCAAGAGCCCCGCACCCAAGTACCATCCCATTGGGGTTATGGCTTCAATGTGGGAATTTGGGGGGACAATTCAGACCGTAGCATTTGACTACGGCACCCCAAACCCCACGTCCTTCTCACAGGCAAGGTGCACTCGTTCCTCCCCGACAGCCCCGAAGTCTTAACTCATGCCAGCATCGGCTCCAACATCAGGTCTGGGGGAGACGATGATTCCTTCCAGAATGCAGCGACAAGACAGACACGGGATAGACCTTCCCACCGAGAAGGAGCAGTCGGAAGGAAGGAAGCGGGGCTGGGTCCCAGGCAAGTCCCAAGCCCAGCAGAGCTCGTTGGCTCCTTAGACTCAAGGCGATCCTGTTTGGTCTAATTCTCTGCCGCCCGTACGCTGGGACAGCAGCCTCGTGCCCACGGCCCTGGGCAGGCCTCCTGCCCCCGCGGTTCTGCCGACCTCAGGCTGGAAGCGTCTCTGTGGTGGGGGCGTCCTGTGCAGGATGACCCCCCTGTTGGGACAACCAACCATGTCTTCAGGCATTAGGCCAAACGTGCCCCGGGGCGCAGAAGCACCCTGCTTGAGACCACGGCCAGAGAGTAATCACCTCGTATCAAATCAGATTAACAAACATTCATGCACCTGTCAATATTTGAGGACTGAATGTCCCAGGCTGGTGCTAGGTGCCGGGTGCCTTGAGTAAAAAGAGACAGATAAGAAAGGCTCCAGTCCGGGGCACCCCCAGTCCCGGTCAGCTGAGGGTGGGCAGACAGGCAGACGGCCAGGCGCAGTGAAGTCACAATCACTTTACCTTCCAAGGCACCTGAGCTGGTGGGATCGCGGGCTGGAGGCGGGGGGTGGGGGGGGGGTGTTCAGGGAGAAAGTTCGGAGCAGGCAGAAAGACGAGGAAGGCAGCTGGAGTGGGGGGACCGCGCTCACCTCCGTGTGAGCTTGAGCAAGGTCCTGTCCATTCCTGGGCCTCAGGAGAGACGCCTCCCGGGGAAAGCGTGCAAACTGGCGGGCGCCAGGCGGCTGGGCAGGAAAGACCCCAGAGGCGCAGCGAGTGCTGGGGAGGTGTGGGTCTCACCCTGGGCCCATGTCACTGTGTCATCTTGATCCAGGACTCAGGGTGAGAGGATGGAAGCTGTCCCCACCGGGAAGGGTCGCTCTGCTCTCGCACCCCCACCCCCACCCCCACACCTGTCCCTGTCCCAGAGGGCTGGGAGATGACACATCCCCAGGAGCGACCTGCCAGCACCACGGCACAGCCCCTGCTCTACCCTGGGGCTTCCTCCCAGGGAGGAGCCCAAGGGCATGACGTCAGATGGTAAAGTGAGGTCAGAGATGCCATCTTTGGGCCAGGAGGGCATCAGGAAGTGAAAGGTCCTCTCCCCCCCATGGGAGGGGCCCCTCACCGCCCCCCCCCCCCCCAGACACACTGGGGTCAGCAGGCAGTGGGCATGGCTTGTACCTGCCGGCACCTGCGGGACATTCCAAGGGGTCACAGGGAGACTGTTTACAAAGGGAGGGGCAAGTTTGGAGGGACAATGGGGACCGAGAATGGGCCCCAGGCCAACAGCAGCAGGAAACCACTGGGCCCCTGGGCTTGGAGGGGTGAGGGCACAGAACAGTCAGCACAGGCCGGGCAGGGCTAGCAGGAGGGGAGCAGGCTGGCCCATGGGGATGCAGCCACTCACTGCACAGAGCACCCCGCGGTCAGGGCACAGCAGGAGAGATGGCCTGGCCTCTGAACCTCCCGCCCTCACGTCACCAGCCAGGGGAAGCCCTTGGGACCCTTGTGGGACCCCAGGACACAGATGGGGGGAGAGTGGGTCTGGCGTGCAGGCAGTGTCCTGCCTTCTGCCACCCCCCTCCTCTTCCTACTGCGTTTCCCCGCCTCTCTTGCAGCTAAAGCTCCATGTTGTATGGGGATTAAGTAAGGTCACGAGGGGTGAGCCTGCACCCAGCCCGATGCAGCACGACAGTGCACTTGGGCCGTGCCAGCCCCCCACCCCCAAGCCTCCGGGGCACTTCCCAGAGCGGCCCCCTCCCGAGGCACTTCTTGTTTGCACCCATCCAAGGTCTGTCGCTCCTGTGGGACCAGGAGTCCTAGGAGCACCACAGGCCCAGGGAGGTCGCCCTCCACCTTGGACAAGGTGGTCACACCCTTCTCTGGCTTCACCGCTTGGTGTGAGGTGGGCAGAGTCTTAGCCTGGCGCCTCGCCCTGGGGTGGCTAAGAAATGGCCACAGGTGGGGAGGGCGGCCCCTGCCCTGGGCAGGCTCTGCCTTCCGGAAGCAGACGGGAGGACAGAGGGAGTGGCGGGGTATAGCCTGGCCGGGCGGGTGGAGATTGGGATCTACCCGTGGTGCTTGCTGGCCGCGGGGAACCCATCCGTGTTGACAGTGGGCAGTGGAGCCTCCGCCTTGCCAGCCGAAGCGATATAAAGCCACCCCTAGGTCCACGCCACCGCTGCCCGCTGGTGACCATGAAGGCTGTCGTCCTCACCCTGCTGGCCATCGGCCTGGCCCTGCAGCCAAGTGAGAACTCCCCCAGCCCGGGACAGGGCCACGGGAACAGGGCTGGGGTGGGGGCAATCCAGGGAGACTGGGGGGCCCTCAGAGAGAGCACCCACCCGGAAAGACAGAGAGAGAGGAGGTGGAGGAGGGGGACAGGGAGCAGGGAGGTCAGGTGGAAGGAAGCGGAGGTGGCGGCAGGAAGAAGGGACTTTTGTCCTTGCCCGCGTCCCCCTCTGGGGCGGCTCGCGGTGCAGCCAGGATGGAGTAATGGCTCACCCAGAGCGGGCAGGGCACGCGGGGGCTCTTCTCCTGACCGCCGTGTGCAGGGCCTGGCGCTCGGAGGGCAGACGGACAAGGGAGGCACTGAGAGCCTGGAGAGTAGAGAGGAAGCACAGGGGCAAAAAGCCTCAAGTTAGGAAGTGCCACAGAGGCAGGAGGGAAGAGTGAACTGGGAGAGGGCTGAGGTTTGTCCTCAGAGGACCTAGGTCCCCTCCCCAGGCCCAGCCCTGGGGTCCACTGTGGGCAGCAAGGACAGGAGACACCCAGGGGGGGCAGGTGTGGGCCTTCGCTGCTCTGGTCTGGACTCCAGGCCTAGCTCGGTCTCTTCCCATCCTGGGTAATCGCTAAACCTCTCAGAGCCTCAGCTTCCTCTGCTAGAGAGTGGGGATCATGACAATGGCCCGACAGGCTGCTGGAGGTCAGCTGGTGTGTGTGGTGCCCGAGCACAGGGCTGGCAGCACGGGGCCTGCTTGCAATTGGGTGACTTGGATCCCAGCTCCACCATTGTTTTGATCGGAGGAAACATCGTGTGACAGCCGGGGCCGCTACTCCCAGGGACAGAGCAGGACCCAGCCCGGGGCCCATGCCGATCACACAGCACCAGGGAGGCCTGGGAGGCTGGGTGGGGTTTGCACAGGCTATTAGGGACAGCGATGGAAGGACGTGAGCAGGTCTGTCCACCCTGCGCCCACCTGCCCCGTGCCCAGCTGGGCTGGCTGCCAAGTGGGGTGAGCCAGCTCCCACCCAGGGGTGCGTCACCCCCTTCCTTCTTGAATCATAGGCTTTTTTTTTTTTTAAAGAAAGGTGGTTTTAAATTTTTTTTTTTAACGTTTATTTATTTTTGAGACAGAGAGAGACCGAGCATGAACGGGGGAGGGTCAGAGAGAGGGAAACACAGAATCTGAAACAGGCTCCAGGCTCCGAGCTGTCAGCACAGAGCCCGACGCGGGGCTCGAACTCACCGACCGCGAGATCATGACCTGAGCCGAAGTCGGCCGCCCAACCGACTGAGCCACCCAGGCGCCCCATGAACCATAGGCTTTTTAACAGAGCTTTAAAACCCGGAGGGGTGGGCTGGGGCACTACTGGTGGATTCCAGACGCCATGACAGGAAGCGGGCACTGGAGCCTTCCCCGGGTGGGCTTTGATGAGCGTAGTGCCCTCCCCGTGAGGATGTCCCAGTTTGCGGCAGCCTCTTGTGCTCCTGCACGTTCCCAGCAGCCTGGAAAGTGTGACAGACGAGAAAATGAGGCTCCTTCCCGCTCTGTGGGAGGGCAGCCTCTGAGCACACCCCCCACCCCCCAGGCGGTGCCCTGCAGTGCTACTCCTGCGAGGCCCAGGTGAGCAACCAGAACTGCCTGCACGTGAAGAATTGCACCCGCTCTGATACCCAATGCTGGACCGAGCGCATCCGTGAGTGGCCCTGCCGCCCTCCGAGTCCTCCGCGTGACCTTGCCCAGATTCCCTCCCACCCTCCCACCCCGCCCCGGGCTGGGTGTGGCTCTGCCCTGCCTTTTGCCCTCTCCTTCCCTGCCTTGGTAGGGACTCAAAGCACTTGGGTTTAGTTCTGCCACTGAACTGCTCATCCTCTGTGCACCTGGCCACTTGTTCATCTATCCACCCGTGGATACAGCTGCTCTGTCTCCCATCTGTTCATCCCCCCCCACCTATCCCTTGTCTGTTTGTCCACCCATCACCCTTCATCTGTCCATCTACCATCCATCCATCCACCCACCCATCCATCCATCCCTGCATTCATCCATCCATCCATCATCCATCCATCCATCCATCCATCCATCCATCCATCCATCCCCCTGTATCTCCTATCCATCCATCATCCATCCATCCATCCATCCATCCATCCATCCACCCACCCATCCATCCATCCACCCATCCATCCCCCTGTATCACCTACCCATCTATCATTTATTCATCCATCCATCCATCCATCCATCCATCCATCCATCCCCCTGTATCTCCTATCCATCCATCATCCATCCATTCATCCCCCTGTATCACCTACCCATCTATCATTCATTCATCCATCCATCCATCCATCCATTCCTGCATTCATCCACCCATCATCCATCCATCCATCCATCCATCCATCCACCCATCCATCCCCCTGTATCACCTACCCATCCATCATCCATCCATCCATCCATCCATCCATCCATCCATCCATCCATCCCCCTGTATCTCCTATCCATCCATCATCCATCCATTCATCCCCCTGTATCACCTACCCATCTATCATTCATTCATCCATCCATCCATCCATCCATTCCTGCATTCATCCACCCATCATCCATCCATCCATCCATCCATCCATCCATCCATCCACCCATCCATCCCCCTGTATCACCTACCCATCCATCATCCATCCATCCATCCATCCATCCATCCATCCATCCCCCTGTATCTCCTATCCATCCATCATCCATCCATTCATCCCCCTGTATCACCTACCCATCTATCATTCATTCATCCATCCATCCATCCATCCATCCATTCCTGCATTCATCCACCCATCATCCATCCATCCACCCATCCATCCCCCTGTATCACCTACCCATCCATCATCCATCCATCCATCCATCCATCCATCCACCCACCCATCCATCCATCCACCCATCCATCCCCCTGTATCACCTACCCATCCATCATCCATCCATCCATCCATCCATCCATCCATCCATCCATCAATCCATCCATCCATCCCTGCATTCACCCATTCATTAGGCATGTCTAGTGCCCAGCAGAAGGTCTGGCTGCCTTGGGCATGTGGATACAGATGAGCCCAAGCGCCTGCCCTCGCACTGCTGGCAGTCTTGAGGCAGTCACCGGGATGACTCTAGAGTTTCAGTCAGGACAGGAAGAGGGCCATGGGAGCTGGGACAAGGCCGGGTGGGTGAACACCCAGGACCCAGCCCTAGCTGAGCGGCCCCCACCCCCAGGTGCTGTTGGCTTCCTGACCATCATTAGCAAGGGCTGCACCTCGCACTGTGTGGAGGACTCCCAGAACTACTACTTGGGCAAGAAGAACATCACGTGTTGCTCCAGTGACCTGTGCAATGCCAACGGGGCCCATGCCCTGCAGCCAACTCTTGTCACCCTGGCGCTGCTCACTGCTCTCGGTGGCCTGCTGCTCTGGGGCCCTAGCCGGATGTAGGAGGCAGGAGGACCCCACTGTGTCCCAGGGGCCCCAGGGCACTCTTCACACACACCTGGTCCAGTCGAGGCCCCTCCTGGACCCTAACTCGGGTCGGGCCATGCCCCTCTGCCCTTTCTAGCCTTCCATGGCTCCCTAGGACTCCTGCCCAGCTCCCACTGCCCAGCAGGCTGGGCTGTATTGATGCGCGACAGCCTGCACACGGCCCACACAACCCCCACATTCCAACCCACTCCTTAATCCTCGCTTAGGCATACTCTTCCTCCAGGAAGCCTTCCCTGACCGCTCCCTCCACCTCTACCTGCTGAGCCATGTCCCACTCATAGGGTCACCTGTAACCAGCAAGGAGCAGGCACTCAGGAGGGCCCCACAAAGGCTGAGATGAAATGTACTGAGTAGAATTAGGGGCAGGGAGTGAGAGGTCCTGGGAGCCCCAAGAGATGGGGTGTGGAGGGGGTTCAGCTCCCAATGTCCCTGGGAGTCCTGGAGCAGTAACCCCAGCACCCAGTAGGCCCTTAATAAAGTCCCATTGACTTAGCTGCAGACAGCTCTGTTCTCGCGCGCCCCCGGGTGGGAGTCAGGGTTGGGGTCCAGGGCTGTGTTGGATGCCACCTGGATCCACATCCGTGGGCTGTGGCCATGTCCGTAGCCAGCCACATGGGGTGGAGCCCAAGCCTGGGCAGAAACAGATGTCAGACACCGGGAAGGGAGGACACAGCTGCAGAAGGTAGGGCGGCATCCCTGGGGACCCCGTCTCTTGCTGTGTGGCCTCACTCAGATCACTCGCCCTCTCTGAGCCTCAGATACTTACCTGGGACCCCCCTCTGCTGCGAGTGTTGAGGATCCACAGGACCCAGCGGTTTCTGGGTGGGAGGGGCTGCTACTGTGTGAGGCCCCCTCGGCGTCCCCGCCCTGTCCTTTCCCTCTGCCTGTTTCCTAAATGTTTTCTTTTGTCCGGTGTAAGTTCTCCACACCCACGGTGAAAAATTCAAACTGTAAAAGGGTCCCCAGCGAAGCTGCCCCCTGCCCCCTGACCTCAGGTCCCTCCTGTCCGGGAGCAGGGGTCCTTTCACAGTGCTTGTGAGCCTAGGGTCCCCGCCTCACCTTTTCAATTCCTGGGAAAGCCCCTTGGGAAACGCAGGGGCTGCCTCCCTGCCCCTGGGGGCTCCAGCGCCAGGACCTGTGGGCCACGTGGGGTGGACTGTGTGAGCGCAGCCAGGGCGGGAACCTGCACAGGAGGGCGCTTCTGGCCAAGACCCCTACCGAGTGGTGGGTGAAGCAGGATTAGAGCCCGGCTTCTGGAGCTCTGGGGTGGGCTGGGGCAGGGCTACACTGACCAACAAGTCCAGGCCGGAGGCCCAGACTCTCCCTGTGCGCGTCCCGAGTGACCTCCAGTGCTGGTCCTCCTCGCTTCTTCCTCGCCTCCGGGGCCCAGCTCAGGCTCGGCTCCGTGCAGGCTCTGGCCTCTCCCACACCCGTCCCTCTGGGGCCCCAGGCACGCTCAGCACATAGACCTGGCTTGGCTCCGGTCCAGGGTCCAGGGTCCAGGGTCCAGGGTCCAGGGCTGGGGCTTTGTTTCCTGAGAGGGCACCATAGAACTGGGTCGGGGCGGGGGCGGGGGGGCTCAGGCAGAGCTTCAGGCCCATGAGGGTGTGGCCCGGGCTGGAGTTTGGGCTTGTCCACCTTGGCCAGGTGACTGTAGAGGACACTGGTGCATCTGTCCTGCCAGTGGTTGTGGAGCGCCTACTACGTTCCAGGCGCTGTTCCAGGCACGCCAGAATCAGCGGTCTCCCACGCTGGGATGCATTTTCGCCAACCTCCCTCCACGCCCTAGAGACACCCCCGCTCACCGAGCTTACCGGACAGGGTCGGGGGGGGGGTGGTCAGGTGAACAGGGTAAATACAGAAATATGTGCCATGTTAGCAGGTGGAGCTCGAAAAGGAATAAAGCACAGAGAGGATCTCAAACACCAGTGTGACCGGGGCCACGGCAGGGCCTGGAAGTCCGGAGGGACAGGCCTCCGTCCACCGAGCAGGGAAGGGAGCCCACGGCGACCCACACGTCAGCCACACCCTCAGGCAGGGGTCCTCCTCCGGGGTGAGGCTCCGGGAAGTGAGGCAGTGCCCCGGACCCCAGACCCTGTCCCGGGCTTCTGGGTTTGAAATATTTGGGCCAGGGTGAGGGGAGAGGGACGGCGGGCCCTGAGAAGTGGGAGACCTCGCTGGGTCCTCCGTTCCCCGGACCGGGGACTCCTCTGACCTCCTGAGCCATTCCCAAGTTCGTGTGGCCTCAAACTGAGAGCCCGAGGGGGCCAGCCTTGCCCCTCCCTCACTCCAGGACAGAGGGAAGGGCAGGAGTCCCTCCGCACACGCAGCGCGTTGGGGCCTCCTCCTGCTCCCCTGGGTGGGGACGGCAGGGGCTCCACCTGCAGAGGCCCAGGGCCCCTCAGCTGCGGGCCCACGGCAGGGTCTGGCCGGGACCCCCACCTCCCTCTCCCCACACCGCCTCATCTTCGCAAACTAGGGAACGGCGAGAAAGAAGACGTACAGGAGTCGGCTCCCCAAACCCTAGGATAACGTGGGTCACCGTTTTCCGTCTTCATGACGCGTCACGTGCAAACACGCGCAGATGCACACTGAAACTGTGCCCGGGTCATGCTGCGCACGCTCCCCGGCAAACTGCTTTCTAAACATGTATCTTTCCATAGTAAGGAACAGAGACCCTCACGGCTGCACCTGTGGCTGAGGTGGTCCCCTGGACAGACAGACTTACGTTAGTTTTTAAGATGCCATTTCCCAAGGGGCGCCCGGGGGGCTCAGTCGGTTGAGCGTCCGACTTCGGCTCAGGTCATGATCTCGCGGTTCGTGGGTTCGAGCCCTGCATCGGGCTCTGTGCCGACAGCTCGGAGCCTGGAGTCTGCTTTGGATTCTGTGTCTCCCTCTCTCTCTGCCCCTCCCCTGCTTGCACTCTCTTTCTCTCTCTTTCTCAAAATTAGATAAAAAACATTAAAAAAAAAAAAAAAAGGTGCCATTTCCCGAGCACTCTCCGTGTTAGGGACACTGTCCGAGCCTTCTGCGGCTGTCACAGTAGGAGATAATATAGCACACAACCCCGTTACCAGAGGCCAGGTGCGCTCTCATGGGTCTCCCATGTAATCACTCATTGATTCTCACCACCACCCGGTGAGGCAGGGCACAGAGACGTGAAGGAACTGACCTGAGGCCACACAGCTGGCACCTAGCCATCCTCCCCTGTGCGCTCAGTCACCTAGGTCAGGCCTCCAAGGGCGCTCCCTGAGCGGTCATCTCTGACCCTAGCAGCACACTCAGCCCCAGGCTGGAGGTGGTCTGGCGCAGCCCTCCCTTCCCCGGAAGGCCTGTCCCAGGCCCGTCTGCCTGGCCCCTCTCGGGCTGGGATTGACGCCCCCAGACCAGGTTGCTGATGTCTCCACCCTCGACCACTCAGGTGTCTGTAAAGACAGTACTGGGTGGGCAGGGCGCGGTGTCTGTCAGTGGCCTGGGCGCTGCTCTGTGAGCCCTGCTCCTCCCTGGCTGGACTTGGGGTGCAGTAGGGGCTCTACTGGAGGGGGTGCAGGGGTCACATGTCAGACCCTCTGGCAGCGGGGGAGTGGGGGCCCCACCTTTGTCAGCTGTCTCCCAGCCCCTCCTCCCTCTTTGCCTCTCAGATACGAAGCCAGAGCAGAGGGGTTCCAGGTCTGATGCCCAGGAGTCCCTGACCTGCCCGAGACCCCCAACAATCTGCCATGACCACCACAGCACGCCCGCATCTGGTGCTGATGCAGCCGGGCGTGGGCGACTAAGAAGAAGTTGGTTCCTGGGGAGCCCCTGGCCGGCATCGATTGTGCTGGCCCTGGGTTTGGGCCATCAAAGTGACCTCCTGGCCTCGGGGTCCAGTGGGGAGATGGCAGTCCCTGCTGACATAATCGAGCGTGTGTAAAGGCACAGTGAGACCAGGGTTCTGGGCATCTAGACTGTCTGGGGGTCAGGGAAGGGGAAGATGGAAGGGGAGGGTCCCTGGCAGAGGGAGCCCCGGCTGTCAGAGGATGGGGGCAGGGGTCTTGTAAGCATCCCCCACCCCCCCCATTCTATTGTTTACCAACCTTCACTGACATTTCCAGAACAGGCTTCTAGAAGCAGGCCCCCGCTGTGGGGGTGGGACAAGGGGGGTGACCAGGCTGCATTCACAGAGCAGCTGCCAGGGGGATCGAAGGACACCTTCATCCCGAGAAGCTGTCCCGCCTCAGGGACAGATGGTGTGGAGCTGAGCCAGGGCAGGGACAAGGCTGAACAATGCGTGGGGAAGGCCTTTCCTACCCCCAGGCTTTCCTGGGGCAGCTGGGTCCGCCAGCTGAGAATGAACTTCCTGTCCGCGGAGTATCCAAGCAGATCCAAGGACCCAGGAAAACCCAGATCCCATTCTGCCCAACTACTGGCCCCAGAAGCAAAGCCAGAAAAGCAAAGAATTCTGCCCTGATGGTGCCCGAGGGAAGGGAAGCCACCTGCCATTGTGGCACTGGCAGTCGACTGGAGCCGAGCCCGGTGTGGACTGGACCAAAGCCCTCTCAGTGTGGCCGCTGGGGGGTGCTGTTCTCAGAGCCGCCTCCACCTCTCCAGGGCCCCAGTGCGGACCTAAGGAGGTGGCCTCCCAGGTCACTGGCAAGCTGGGGGCGGGCCGGGAAAGCTGGATGGACCTCTTCCGGGCTTTCCTGCCCAGTGTTGCCGAGAAGGGGACAGAGAGGACGCTGGAGTGCCTGCTGCACACTGCTGGGTCCGCATCCCATGTGCTCGTGACACCTATGAGGCCCCTGTCGAGCCCTTTACATTTGCAGAGTCCTCTCCCCCCATTGCGGGCGTTATATGCTCCCTTTCTGAACGGGCCAAGGATGGGAATGCTTGGGAATGAGTTTGAGATTGCCAGGACCTGGGGGTGGGAGTGGTGCTGGTGGGGGTGATGAGGTTACAAGCTGGGACTGAAAAGGCTTAGGGGCCAGACTGTGATGCGCCCTGAATCGGCCGCATGCGCTCTGGGGCTGGGGCGCCCTGCAAAGGTGGAGAGCCCCTGGATGTTTTGGAGCGTCGGAGGGTCGGTTTCCAGGACAGTCTTGAAGCAGTGCCGCTGCGGACGGCTGCGTCCACTTCTTTTGCAAAGTCCTGCAACTTGGGCCGGGAGGTACTGGAGCCTTTGCCTCTGCTCAGATCAGGGACCGAATCTTCGACGGCTGGGGAGAGACAAGAGGGCTCGCAGCGAGCTGGGGGCGGCGGGGGGAGACGCCGCGGACCAGCTCGCCCCCTCCTGCGCCTGCATCGCGGGCCGCGACCGCCAGATGCCGCTGTGGCGCGGCGCGCGGCGAAAGCGAAAGCGGGGCGGGAGGCGCGCGGACATGGGGGGGGACGGACCACTGAGGGCGCCGGGGTGGGGGGGATGCTGGCGCGGGGAGGGCGGGGCCCCGGCCTGCGGCACCAGCCGCCTCCGGCGCGTCCCTCCCCAGCCGGCTTCGCGAGGTGGTTCGCTCCGGTAGCTCGGCTCTCGCCGGTTCCGGCGAGCGGGCGAGGCGGGGCGCGGGCACCGGCGCGGCGGACTCCAGCGCAGCGCGCCCCGGTCGGCACCGGCGCCGCGGGTTCCGCCGCACCCCGCGCCTGCCGCCGCGATGCTGGGGCTGCTCGTGGCGCCGCTGGTCCTGGCGCTCGTCTACTTCGCGCTGCTGGACGGTTGGTACCTGGTGCGCGTGCCGTGCGCCGTGCTGCGCGCGCGCCTGCTGCAGCCGCGCGTCCGCGACCTGCTGGCCGAGCAACGCTACGCGGGCCGCGTGCTGCCCTCGGACTTGGACCTGCTGCTGCACATGAACAACGCGCGCTACTTGCGCGAGGCCGACGTGGCGCGCGCCGCGCACCTGACGCGCTGCGGGGTGCTGGGGGCGCTGCGCGCGCTCGGGGCCCGCGCCGTGCTGGCCGCCTCGTGCGCGCGCTATCGCCGCTCGCTGCGCCTGTTCGAGCCCTTCGAGGTGCGCACCCGCCTGCTGGGCTGGGACGACCGAGCGTTTTACCTGGAGGCGCGCTTCATCAGCCTGCGCGATGGCTTCGTGTGCGCGCTCCTGCGCTCCCGCCAGCATGTGCTGGGCACCTCGCCGGAGCGCGTCGTGCAGCACCTGTGCAAACACAGGGTGAGCACCTTCTTCCCCCCTCCCCGGGCCCCTGAGGGTTCCTGGTCCCTGCCCCCTCCTCTAGGGAAGGCCACCCCCTTGGGGTGCTCCTGTCCCGCTGAGTGCCACACTCCAGCCCTTACTTTTGGACCCAGGGCCTCACTTCACTGATGGCCATTCTCCCTGGGAGCTCCCAGGGTCCCTGAATCCACTCCTCATACACGTTCTTAGCGTGCTCCCCGCCTGCCACTTCTTAAGCTCGCCTCTCAGGACTCCATGCCACCCCACGCGGTACCCCCCCCCCCCCCCCCCCCCCCCCGCTTTTCCCCCAACAGGGAAGCCCTGACCAGGCCTCTCCCGTGCACACACCTTGGAGCTGAGGGCTTGGGTCACCACCACCTGGGTTTGGGGTTGGGGGACTGAACTCACAGAGCTGCAAGCCCTTCTGCCTTTTCCAGTTGGCGAGAGGGCCGCAGTGCCCGTGTGGGGCCAAAGGACCCTCCCCAGGGCCTGCTCCTTCCAGCACAGCCCAGCCTGGCTACCGCGGCGTGGCAACGGGGCCCTGGGGACGACAGCCCTGGGGACGACAGCCCTGGGGACGGCAGCGCGCCACCACCGGAATGGTTTCCAGGGCAGGCTCCGGCCTGAGGCGGCGTCCCGAAAACTTGCCTCAGGAGCTTCCGTGCCAAAGCCGGGGCCTGCCCCAACCCCTGGGTGCTCTAAACGAGGGCGCTGCCCTCTCTGGCTTTGAACAGGTGCCTCCTGAACAAGGGGGAACACGGTCTCATGTTAATCGTGAGAGGGTGGTCTTTCCCCCATACCGGAGGTGGGGAAACTGAGGCTCACAGAGGCCATGGGCATAGCTCCCTGGTTTTCTGTCTCTGGACACCCCCCCAAAGGTCCTGGGTGTCCCCCACCCCACAGGGACAGAGATGCTCCATACGCCCTTTCACGTGTAAGGAGGCCGGCGTGGGGAGTCTCTGGTCACGGAGGCTTTAAGTCAAGGGACTGAGAGCTGGGACTAAAGACAGAGGGAGTCTCTCCTACAACAGAGGGTGCCGGGTGGCCGGTGGGGGCTGGAAGCGACTTCCAAGAGAGCCGATAGTGCGGCTCAGCAGGTGTGCCCGAGGATGCCCGGCCACAGATGGGAGGGCCAGGGCATGGCCAGGAGGAACCCAGGTGCCTAGGCTAGGAGAGGTGGGCCCCAGGCAGAGCCTACACGGGGCAGTCTGAGCCCAGTGTCTGGGCTGAAATGCTCCAAGTCCAGTTTCGCCACCGCTGGCCGGGAGGAGAGTGTTCCCAAAAGCCTGGGCATTGAGCAGAGCTCCCCTCACTCCGGGGGAGGCCAGGGCTGCCACTCTACTTGTCCCCGTTCCCCTGGGAACACCCCAAGCCCGTCCCCGAGGCCTGTGACCTCTCAGGCCTGGCCCGGCAGCCTCTTGCCTCCCCATGATGGCTGGCTGCGTGGGGGTGGGGTGGGGGGGCGGGGGGATCGCAGCAGTGGGCCCAGAGCTTCTGGTCCAGCTTCTCGTGGTACGCTGGAGAAGAGAGGTTCACGGCAGCCCCCGTCCAGCACTTTCCCAGCAGAGGGTGGCTGACAGCCACCCTTCCACTCCCCTGCTCCAGACTCCTGAGGCCTCTGGCACCTCCGGGTCACCCGTCACCCCTCTCCAGCCAGCTGGCCTCAGAGGGCTTTGCCTGGGTTCTGGGGACACACGGACGGCTCCGGTGTGGCCCTGTTGGGGAGACAGGCCTGAGGAAGGAGGATAGTGTCTCGAGACAGGAGGATGAATGGCACTGGGGGCCTCAGGGAGGGAGGGCCACCTGCAAGGGGAGGCGGAGGGCACGTTCCAGGGGGAACAGCGTGAGCAGAGGCCCAGAGGTGTGAAGGCCGCACCCTGGCTGGCCACCCCTCCCTGCACCCCTGCTCGTTCCCGGGGCAGTGGGGCTGTAGGAATGTCACCCCTCCCTGCACCCCTGCTCGTCCCCGGGGCAGCGGGGCTGTGGGAATGTCACCCCTCCCTGCACCCCTGCTCGTCCCCGGGGCAGTGGGGCCGTGGGAATGTCACCCCTCCCTGCACCCCTGCTTGTCCCCCGGACAGCGGGGCCATGGGAATGTCCCCCTGTCGCCCTGCAGGTGGAGCCCCCCGAGCTGCCAGAGGACCTACGGCACTGGATTGCCTACAACGAGGCCAGCAGCCAGCTGCTCAGGGCTGAGAGCGGCCTCAGTGATGTCGTCAAGGACCAATGACCACCACACCCAGCCCGCCAGCCTCAACGTGGGGGCGCTTGCCTGCCGGTCCCTGCCTGCCAGGGCCAGAGGGTGCGGGATGGACCCGCCAGGCCCACGTCTCCCAGCTGGAGCGGTCCACGACCAGCCCTGTCGGCCCAGCACCGCCCCCCCCCCACCGCCCCAGCCCGCTCAGGCCTCCCCCTCCGCCCATTACTGATGTCCCCCTCCCCCATACTGTGCTGGGCACGGGATGGGGGTGACTCAGATGCCCTGACACAGCTCTGCCCTCAGGGTGGAGGTGACGGGAAAAGTGGGAGGCCCAGGACCCTTGGCACGTGGGCTGTGGGGGGTGGGAGTCCGGCCCCACCCTGTGGGTGAAGCCAGTCTGGGGCCCCATGGTGTAGGTCAGAGCCACCGGGGCCCCAGAGCTGCCTCCTTCCACCCTGTCCCGGAACCCGGCCGCCAGCTGGAGCCAGGAGCGCAGGGATGCCCCCCGATTCCTTGCCTGCCCCCCACGCTGATCTCTGCCTTACAGCTGCAACGGGAAAGCTGCAATGTTTCTGTTTTATTTAAAGAAACCCCAAGATTAAAGGGTTTTTAATGTCAGTGTGCTGGGGGAAGACCTCATTTCTGAAGCCCCCACCCCCCAGGGAAGCAGCGGGCCCCCACAGGTGTTTTCTGGTATGGGGGCTGTCTAGGCTTCTCGGGGTCCCACAAACTTAGGGACTAGGTGGGCAGGGCAGGACTGGCCCCTCTTGCACAGAGCATGGGACCGAGGCCAGGAAGGATTTGCCCCACTCCCCTTGCAGACCCTGGTGCTCTCCTTGTCCCCATCTCTTGGGGTTTGCTGTCCCATGTCCCAGTCTGCGGATGGCTGGTGCAGGTTTCTGGTTTGGTCCCAGGGTCCAGTCCGTGATCCTCCAGAGTTTGGGAGGCTAGGCCTCAGACTCTGGGGTTGCTGGGGCGGGGAAGTGGGACAGCAGGTGGGGCAGAAGGTCAGTGGACCTTAATGGGTGGGGACAGCACAGGGGCCCTTCTGCAAGCCCCTCAAAGAGGACAGGAAGTGTGGCCACCGGGATAGAAGACAGGTGAGCGATGGCATGGGCCACGTCGTGCTCTGACCGCTTGCTCAGGAGGGCCCCAGTCCGGGGGCCCGGAAAAGAACGGGTAGTTGGAAAAGTTGGGTTTGCAACGTGGCCTTCGGAGATGGGGGAGTGATGCGGCCCGGCTGAGGTCACGTGGCTGGCGAGGCCGGGCCTCCCACCTGCCTTGAGCAGCCGGCCTGCAGCCCGCGAGGGTGTTTGGGCTTCTGCAGGGAGTGAAGGACCAGGGACAACCTGGGGCGGGGGAACTTGGGGGGTCCATACAGGTGTCAGGACAGATTCCCCACGGGGACTGTGGACGGGAAGCTGCGCACAGTGGGTCTGGGTCCCAGCAGGTCCATCCGGTGGTGGTGAGTTGCCAGCTGGCAACCCGGAGCAGGGCAGGGGCTGAGGAGGCAGGACGGGTCCGTGTGTCTGTGTGAGGTGTTCAAGGTGGTGGGGCATCTGGGCTGGACGTCCCTGTGTCCCAGGGGCGCTGTAGTTTCTTTGTCCGCTCGAGGGAGATACACCCCAGCCAGATGGGGGCAGAGGGGAGGGGAGGCTCCCTCTTGCTTTTTCTGTTTGGAGAAGGTCTGACCACAGAGGGGTCTTTGCTGACCAGGGGACACGCGTCCAGGGCACAGGGCTGGCCAAAGTGGGGCTTGGGCTGCCCCACCCTCCCCGCCTAGGAACCAGGTGACCTTGGGGGGGTATCTCTCCTCTTTCTGCGTTCTTTGTGACCCCACGCACCACCTCCTCAATCCTAAGGCCCCAAGTGTTGGCAGCTGGTGCGGCCACCCCAGGGCCAGCCCTCCCGGGGCCCCACCTGTGGCCTCCCCAGCTCCTGGGGGTGGGGGGGCGGGACACAGGGATGTGCAGATCTGACCTCAGGTGTCCTCAGGGCTACAGACAGAGCAAGGGCTTTCCTTGGGCTCAGGTCACTTGGCAGCTCCCGCCAGGGGAGGGCAGGGTAGCCCCGTGCTTAGGTGGTGATGGGGCAGGGGTGCCCTCTGTTTGCCAGGCTGGCACTGTGTGAAGACCCCGCGGGTGCGCCTGGCCAGCCACCTGCTTCCTCCAGGGGTGAGGTGGCTGTGGAGCCGGGTGCGCAGTCTCACTCCCCCCCCTCCCCCCGCACCTTGAAGAGCTCAGAAGCTGTATCCTTGCTGCCCCACTGGAAGCTGAGGCCAAGAAAGGGCTGTAGTGACGTTTCACTTTGTCCCCGTGGTCCCCAAGGGGCCCGGGCCCCTTGCCTCCAAATCCTGGGCCTGGTAGAGACTCTCTGGAAGCCTGGCCATAATGCGGAGTCTGGAAAGTGCCCAAGCCAGAGGGCAGCGAGGGGAATTGGGGCCTGGAGAGGGGCAGTGACACCCTGGGGTCATTCAGGCCCCAAGGCTGCCGATGTGCAGTGTACTGGACGTGTCTCCTGCCTCCACCTCCGCACAGTGCTGCCGAGCCAGGCCGTGGCCCGCGGGTGGGGGGCAGGCCTCAGGAGGGGGAAGCAGGGGTCTGAGGTTCGGCGGCGGCCGAGGCTGCTGCTGCCCGGCTGGCTGGCTGGGGGCGTGGCAGGGAGCCCAGCTCTGGCCCTGGGTGTCTGGGATGAGCTGGCACGTCTTCAGTGCTCCACGGGCATGGTCTCTCACTCCAGCTGTCCCCCGGGGCCAAGGTCATGGTACGCCCAATGTCGGGGGGCAGGGTGACTGAAGCGCGTGGAGGTGTGTGGGCGTCAGCTGGCCCAGAGGCATCCCACGTGCACTTGGGAAGGCCTGGGCCGATGGGGCAGGCAGCCTGTGCCCCCCTGTGCCCTCTGCCCAGCGTCCCCTGCTGCGGCTGCAGCACCCCCGTGCCGGACATGTGGAGCGAGACATACCCACCCTTGACCTCAGCTTCCCTTCCACCCAGGGGGCAGGGGTGGGGTCGATGCCCCCCAGGGTCTCGGGACAGATTCTAGGGGTGGGGACAGATCTGCCTTGGGCTAGGGAGCCTGTCCTGGTCTCCGGGGCCGTGGGACTGGTTTGCAGGAAGGCCGGCCCAGGATGCGTTTCTCCTCCCAAGCCTCTGTTTCCCCTTCTGTGAAATGAGGCCAAACGGCCCTGGATGAGAAAAGGGCCAGGTGCCCAGAATGGGCCTGACTCAGCTCAGCTCCCCCGGAGGCCAGCTCCGGGGGCTCTCGGCACCCGGGAAGGAAAGAGGTCATTTCTGCCCTGACTTTGTTTATTTTCTGCAAGCGGGCAGGGAGGCCCCTGGCAAGGCTCTCACCCCTTGAGTCCCGTGATTAACCGGAAGCTTCTGGAAGCGTGCGGCTACGGGTGGCCTCTGGTGGTGGCAGGCCCTTCAGGGAAGGAGTGGGGCCCCCAGCGGGGCCAGGGCCCTGACACCGAGCTTGGTGGCCTGCACGGAGTTGCACAGATCGCGGAAACAGCAGTAGACGGCGCGGGTGCTCCCCATGCTGTCGGGGTCGGTGGCAAAGCAGGAGTTGGAGCAGGACCGGGTCACCAGGGGCATCTGGTTGAAGGGGTACTCTGCCAGGGCGGGCAGGTGTCAGCGCCTGCTCTGCCATGGCCCGGTGCCCTCCCCGACTGCCCCAACCTCCACGCCCTTGACCCTGCGGCCCCCAAAGTGATGGCTGGGCCTGGAAGCCGTCCGTGCTCCTGTCCCAGCCCTGAGGTGGGAGCCTGGGGCCCCGGGGCCGATGCCGCCCTCGTGCGGCACCACAGAGGCAGGCCGTGGGGGCTCCGCCTCGGGGCCCCACCCCCAGTCCTGAGGGCCTTCTGGGGGAAGGTGACCACTGCGGCCCCCCCGGCCCGTTGTGGGCCAGACTCACCGGCCTCCATTAGCACCACCGTGGTCATACAGGCCGTGGCCTCCGGCTTGCAGCGAGTAACGTTCTTGCATAAATGAATGGCCGTGGGCTGCTCGCATGTAAAGCATCTGAAGGCCTCACCTGGGCGAGGGATGGGGCAGACGTCGTCGCCTGGCCTTGAGACCCATCTTGGAGGAGGCCGCGTATGGTCTAACCCCTGGGCCGTACCCCACGTGCCCCCTGGCCTGTCTCCCTCGCCATCCCTGTTGGGGGACGCGGCCCGCCTCGCCACAACCCTGCAAGGCCCGGGGCTCCGACCCGTGGACTGGAACGCTGCATTCCTCTGTTGTGCCTTGGTTTTCCCGCCTGGAGAGTAGGGCTTCGAAGCCCGTCTCGAGCGAAGGCTCTAGGATCCAGGAGGCTCATTTAGGGGGAGGGGGAGGAGCCCAGTGGGGGGTGTCAGAGGCCCCCCTCCCCGCAGAGGAGGCATCCACTCACCAGCGTGCAGGCAGGAGGCTGCAAGCAGCAGCAGAAGCTGGAGCAGAGCCCCGCACCGGGCCATCCGCCCCATCTGCCGTGCTCGGCAGCGGGGAGCGGCCGCCTCTGCGGGCACTTATACCCTGCCCTCTCTGTGGTTCCTGCCAGGTGGTGGCGGGAGCGTGTGAGTCAGCAGGGTGGTGCGGGACAGGGCGGAGGTGGGAGGTGGCACGGCGGGTGGGCGGGCCAATCATTCACAGGCCGTGGGGACCGGGACCCCTCTTCGCTCTAGCCACCTGGTGCTGGCCCACAAGCACCACACAGGTGCTGAGCCCCCTGTGGCCCAGACTCAGGTGTATGTCACGCCCAACCAGGGCCAAGGCCAGCGTCCTTCACACCCAGGTGTCCCTCTCCCTGGCGTAGGTGCCCACCAGACCAGAGGTCCGGAGGGAGTGGGGAGTCAGGCCGCGTGCAGAGGAGGGTGAGTGCGTGCCTGGTAAGGTGTAGGGACCGTGTCAGGTCGGATGGTCTGGGCCCCCCAGGCTCCTCCCAGGCTGATGGGTGTGGGGCTCCAGAGAGGGCCCTCAATCGCTGCCAGCCCCTTCCCTGCAAATGACCTTTAGACCTAGCCTGGGCTTCCCTCAGTTTTAGGCCCCAGACAGCAGGGCTCTGCCCACCCCTCAGCGCCCCCGCCCCCCCTTGGCCTGCCAGCCTCCTTCACTGCCCACTCCCCACCGCAAATCTTCCCGTACCCACACCTTTGCCTGTGCTCGGCCTCTCGGCGGGCACCCTCTCTGGTCTCCCAATCCCAGCCCCACATCTTCCACATGCTCTAAGGCCCACTGAGCTGCCTCGTCCATAGGTCTTCCTGGTGTTCCAGCCTCTCTGGTTTCTCAGTCCTCTGAGGACCTAATGGATGGATGGACAGGTGGATGGATGGGTGAATAGATGGCTGGGTAGACAGCTGGGTGGGTGGGTGGATGTGTAGATGGTTGAGTGAGTGGATGGATGGGTGGATGGATGTGTAGACAGATGAGTGGATGGACAGGTGGATGGATGGATGGATGAGTAGATGGGTGGGTAGATGGATGGGTGGATGTGTAGACGGATGAGTGGATGGACAGGTGGATGGATGGATGAGTAGATGGGTGGGTAGATGGATGGGTGGATGTGTAGACGGATGAGTGGATGGACAGGTGGATGGATGGATGAGTAGATGGGTGGGTAGATGGATGGGTGGATGTGTAGATGGATGAGTGAATGGGCGGGTGGATGGATGGGTGAGTAGATGGGAGGGTAGATGGATGGATGGGTGGATGTGTAGACGGATGTGTGAATGGGCAGGTAGATGGATGGATGAGTAGATGGGTGGGTAGATGGATGGATGGGTGGATGTGTAGACGGATGTGTGAATGGGCAGGTAGGTGGATGGATGAGTAGATGGGTGGGTAGATGGATGGGTGGGTGGATGTGTAGACAGATTAGTGAATGGGTGGGGGGGGTGGGTGATGTTTGAAGGAGTGGATGGGTAGAAGGCAGTGCGTGAGTGGAGGGAGGGCGATGGGGGGAGGCAGGAGGTGAGTAGATGGGGGGGTACCCGGCAGATGAAGGAGTGTGAATGTGTAGCAGGCAGAGTGGTGGAGGGTGGGTGAGCCCTACTGTAGGGTACGGAGTCACATCCCAGTCTCCAGAAGGGACAGCATGCTGGGAGGAGCTTTGCCTGGCACTCAGGAGGCCTGGGTTTTGGTCTTGGATTTGCTGCTGACTCCGTGTGTGGCCTTGGGGTGACTCCCTTGCCCCGCTGGACTTTGCATTCCTGTTTGTAGGGTGGGCCCAAGGACCCAGGGCAGTTTCGAGGGCAGGCGTGAGCTGGCCTTGTGGACCGAGGAAACAAAGGGAGGGCGTTACTTGGGAAGGAAGAGACCACGGTTGCTGCAAACCATCAATTGGGCCACACTTGGCAGGTGCAGGCACAGGCAGCAACAGGGGCAGCCCTTCCCCAGGGCTTGGTCCACAGTCGCGCCCAGGATGTTGCGAGAGGAGCCAGGGAGTGTCTGGTGTGGAGCCTGGCAGCCTGAGTGGGTCCCGGCTCCACCTGCGTGACCATAAGCCCCTCTGACCCCCTTTCTTTCACCTGTAAACCAGGCGGAGCGTCGTTGTCCGCGAGGGCAGCCGTAAAGACGAGGGAGTGGTGGTGGATGTGGCATGGCAGAGCCCCTGCCCAGGCAGGGAAAGCCTGGGAGGTGTGGACGGCAGAGAGGGTGCTCTGCCGCCCGCAGAGGCGGGAGAGGGAGGAGGGGCACAGCCAGGACAGGGACGCACAGCTTTCCCGTGTTTGGCTGGAAGGCTGTGTGTGTGTGTGTGTGTATCGAGTCTCAGCCCAGGCTGTAAGTCTCAAGTCCCCACCACTCTCCTCGCTTTTGTGAGACACGCGAGAAAAGCCAAGTGAGGGGTGTGTTGAATGGATGTGGACAGCGCCTCCTTCGTGACCAAGTCGGAGCTCAGAGTTAACCCCCAAAGGGAGGCATCTGGTCAGCTCTTGGCCGTTCTTGACCTCTGAGTTCCCTGCTGTTCCTGGAGTCTGCCTGGGCTCTCTGGAGGGTGGTGGTCGTGCTACGTGGCCAGTCCGTGCTGGCCACGTGGGTGGGGCTTGCTGGGCTGTGGGCGTCCTGTCCCCCAAGAGCTGGCTCAGGACCACAGAGCCCCTGAGACTGCACGTCATGTCACAAGAAGCAGAGGTCTGGGGGTCCTGGGGTCCTGGGGATCTGGGGCCTTCAGGCCCTGCGTCTCCTCTCTCAGAGGCGCGGGGTGTCCTTCACCCCCGGACAGACCTGCTTCAGGTCCTGGCTGCTGCCGTCCCCCATCCAAGAGCAGGAAGCCCCGGGAGGGGTGATGGCTGCTTGTGAGGGCTCTCTGGGCTCGGGGCCACGGGCCCGCGGGGAGCGCGCTGGCACACTAGATGGGGGCCTTCCCGGCCCCATCTCAGCGTGGCGGGACGCTGGTGCCGTGTCCCCTCCCAGGACTGAGCCAGCTCACCAGGGGCCCAGGAGAGGCCGGTGGAACGGGGTGACTGAGGGCCCTCCCCTCCCCTTCTCACCTCCCTCAGGTGGCCCTGGGGGCAGGTCAGCACTGAGCAGGGGTGGGGGCTGGGGCCTGCCTTCCTCAGGCACGGGGCCCTTGCCATGTGTGCCCCAGGACCGCACGTGTGCGCACAAACGTGTGTGTGTACGTGAGAGCATCGAGTCCCAACACAGGTGCAGGCCTGGGGGTCCCTGGGGCTAGAGGCCTGCCGGACAGGTGACTCCTGGGAAGATGTCTGGAGGATTCTGGGCTGGCCCGAGGCCGCGGTGGAATGAAGGTCCCCTCCGCGTTGGAGTTGGGCCACCCCGGGCACCCAGGGAGCGGGGCCTGGCGAGCCCGGAGAAGGCAGAACGTGCCTGGTGGCCCTCTCCGCCACCCAACATAGGGGACCGTGTCAGCACGGGCGGGGAAGGGCCCTGCCTGGGGGCCAGGTGAGCGGGCGGTGGGGGCTTCGTGGACGGATCCCCGATCCCAGGTTACTCTTCCTGCCCGGGGCTTCCTCCCGCCTGGCCTGCCCTCCTCTACCCAACCAATGTCTCGGTCATCCAAAGCCTGGCCTTGAGGGCCCCTCCTCCGAGAAGCCACCGGTGACCCGGCCCTGGCAGGCAGGTGCTGCCCTGCCTGCGGGGTCCCCCTCTCTGCCCCACCCCAGTCAGGCCTCCTCCCCCACAGGGTTTGCGTGGGTGTCACAGGCCTAGTGACCGTCCTCGCTTACCACGTCATGGGACGTGGAGAGGAGGCCCCTAGAGACAACCCAGAGGCAGACCGGGAGGGGAGGGGAGGGGCTGGGGAGGGACCGCGGGGGACACAGGACGAGGCTGACGGAGCCGGAGACGCAGCTGTAGGCCCCCCGGCCCCCCGTGGGCAGGGCACCCAAAAGCAGACACAGGACGCCTGGTGCAGGGGTGGTGCTTCTTCAAGAGCGGTTGGGGCTGGCTTGCAGGGGTGTGGGTGGGGGGAGGGGGAGGGCTCTAGGGTCCAAAGCTCCAGAGCAGGAGGAGCGCCAGCACGAAGGCCAGGCTGCGGCGGCCGTCCAGGGCGGGCGCCCCGCCCACGTTGCACAGCTCGTTGTTACAGCAGGACACGGGCCGCGTCTGGCCGATGCCGTCCACGTCCGAGGGCACGCACTTGCTGGAGCAGGACTTGGTCACCGTGGAGTCCCCCAGGAAGGGGTACACTGTGGGCCACGTTGGGGGCCCGGTCAGCTCCCGAACCCCAGGGCCCCCAGGCCTGGCCCCGTGACCCCGGGTGGTGGTGGGGGTGGGGGTCACTGCTGCACCTCAGTCCCCCTCCTCTTTGCTTCCGCCACCGTGGGGGTCCTACGTGCCAGGGACGCAGCGGCTGACACGGGGATTCCCGGCTGGATGAGGCAGTTCCTCTCCAGGTGCCTCGAGCAAGGCTGAAGGCGCGTTTCCGTTAAAGGAAAGAGGGGGGCAGGGGCGGGGGGGGCGGCCAAGGGCTTCCACCAAAAGCCCTTTTTGCAAAACGGCCGGGGCCGTGGCTGCACGCTGTGCACGGGGCCCCCACAGCTGGCCAGGGGTGACACCCGGGAGGCAGCTCTGACCCTGGGACCCCAGCCCTGCCCCGCCCAGCCCCCGCTGACCTATCTCCAAGGAGTAGAGGGTGGTCTTGCACATGGTTTCGTTGACACTGCAGGTGGCGATGGTGACGCAGCTGGACACACTGGTGGGCTCGTGACAAGTGTAGCATCTCAGGGCCCCCACTGGGTGAGAAGCGGCACAGGACGCGTCAGGCAGGCCCTGCGCCTCCCCAGCCCTCTGTCCTGGAGGCCCGGGTTCGAGGGGGTGACGCCCCCCGGGGGGTGCCCGCCCACCGAAACTCTGGGAGGATTCAGGAGGTTTGGGCAGGAGGTTGGGGACAAGGTGCGCTCCCAGGGGAGGCGGGCCGAGGTGGGGACCGGGCAGCTCTGGAGGCGTTGAGGGGGGGCCTGCAGGGTCAGGGAGGGCCTTGGTGCGGCCGGACACCCCCTCGGGGTCCTCATCAGCAGAGAGCAGCACCCGACCGAGGGGTGCAGTGGGGCCTCGGGAACAAGTGAGGAGGGGTGCGGGCTGCGTGCATCCACAGGCATCGGCTTAGCAGAGGCGGGGAGAGCCATGGCCCCAGGGGCCAGGCAGGTCAGGCCGGGGGGGCCCCCGGGTGTGCTGCCCTCCCCTCCTCTGCTGGGTCCCGTCCCACCGCAGGAGCCCAGCTGGGCCTGGCCGCCCAGCCCAGTGAGGCCGCAGGGCCCTCTCCCCAACCGTGTGGCCCTCTGTCTTCAGGTTGACCTCAGTTTCCCCTCCGCCCAGCTCCTTTCCTGGTTGGGTGTGGGGGCCCCGAGGGGCTGGGGTGTCTCCCCTAGCTGGTCTCTCGGACCTCCCAGAGACTTCCTGGTCTTCCCAAGACGCCTCCCAAGGCCCGCCTCCACCGTGGCCCCGGAACCAGGGAGCACGATTCTGACGGTGCCCTCTGCGGCCCGAGGCCCCCAGTGACAGGCAGGTCCCCAGCTGGCACCCGGGGCCTCTGCTGCCGCCCCAGCCCACCCAGCCAGTCCCAGCCCTGGGCGCAGGCCCTTTGGTACTGCACCTACCTCTCCCTTGCTTGGGCTGAGGGCCCTGCCCTTCCCTTCGCACTCACCCCCCTCCCCGCCCCGCCTCGCCTCTGCTCGGGCCCCTCTGCCCGCACCCCTCACCGAGCTCGCCGCTGCAGGCCGCCAGCACCAGCACCAGCAGCACCGGCCGTGCCCCCCTCATGGTCCAGTCCTCACGCCGCAGCCACTGCTCCCTCACCCTCGGCCTGCCCTCGGGGACAGCAGACACCGGCGCAGCCACCCGACCGGTCAGCCGAGCAGATTAGTGCGATTGGGTTTCCTGTGGGCGGCTGGGGCGTGGAGACCCACCCCCCGCCCCCTGGGGCCCCTCCCGCCTCCACCCGACACCCCACTCCTCCCGCCCTCCCTGTCCCCTTCCCCACTCCTGTACCTCCCACAGCCTGGGGCCCCTCCCTACCCCTGATGACCCCTCCCTGCCGTTTGGGGGCCTCACCTCCCTGTGACTCCCTTACCTGGGCCCCCTATCTTCTCCTTCCTCCCCCGTTCCTGCCTCTGCCTGGCACCCTTTCCGCCTTGGGTCCCCATGCCTATCTCCAGGGCCGAGTCCGGGTCTAGGGGCTCTGGGTTCCAATGCTACCAGGGTGCCCCGGGACGCCCCCTCGTGGGGCACAGTGATGGGGGCGGACTGCCGCCTGGACAACCAGCCACAGTGTACTCGGAGGCTTAAGAGGACAAAGACAGGAAGGTGCCGGGTCAACAGAAAGGGCCTGGACGGAGGTTGGAGGTGGGAAAGGGCCAGGGTCGCCTTGGGGACGCTAATCCCGGTGTCCACTGGAGGGGCGGGCACACCTTGATCTCTAATGGGGCCAAAGGGTCTGCCCCTCGGGCAGGGCTCACGGGGCCCCAGCGCAGGTCAGGAAGTTGATGGGAAGGGCCTTGCCCAAGGCTGGGACAGGACTCGAGTGTGGCTCCAGCCACTGCTCCTCCCGTATACTCACATGCACACATGCGTGCCAGACACATGCACACGCACACACTCGTGTGCACTCTCGCACGCGCACACATGCACTCACAAACCCGCACACGCGTGCACACTCACATACACAGTGCACACTCACGTGCACACGCACTCGTGTGCACTCTTGCACGCGCACACATGCGCTCACAAACCCGCACACGCGTGCACGCTCACATACACAGTGCACACTCACTGTGTGCACACATGCGTACCAGACACACACACTCGTGTGCACTCTCGCACGCGCACACATGCACTCACAAACCCGCACACGTGCACACTCACATGCACCGTGCACACTCACGTGCACACACACGCACACACTCGTGTGCACTCTCGCACGCACACACATGGACTCACAAACCCGCACACGCGTGCACGCTCACATACACAGTGCACACTCACGTGCACACACGCGTGCCAGACACACACTCGAGTGCACCCTCGCGCACACACACATGCACTCACAAACCCGCACACGTGCACACTCACATGCACCGTGCACACTCACATGCCCACACTCGTGTGCACTCTCGCGCGCGCACACATGCACACTCACAAGCCCGCACACACGTACAAACTTGCACACATATGCATACGTGCAAACTCACGTGCGTGCGCACGTGCACACGTGCACCCCCGAGGGTGCCTGCACGTCAGCCTCCACAGGATGTACTCCGCCTGGGACCCCGTCACACCCTCCACCAAGCCCACAGCAGCTACGGGAACGCTGGGGTGGGGTGGGGAGGGTTGCCGACAGGTTCCTCGGCCTCTTGCCAGGCGGTCGAGGCCGTGGTGCCCAGACTCACTGGGGCCACGCTGCAACCCCACCCACCTCGTCCGTCTTCTCCCACAGGGTCCCAACCTTGGTCCCTCCTAGGCTCTGCCCCTGCTCTTCTTCCTACCGCCAGAGACGCCTCTCCCTCCCCTCCCCTCCCCCCTGCTCTCCTGTGGTTGAAATTCTGTCTGGGGACTCCCCCCACCCCCACCCCACCGCCTTTCTATGGTCTCTGGACTTTCCTTTGAGATCGGCTCCAGGGAGCTGGAGGCGCTTGTGTGTCCCTGGCGGCGACCGGCGGGGCCTGAGGACGAGGCGCGCGGTGACCCTTAGCACCGGGCGCGTGTGGGCCACTTCACCTGCTGGGTCGTAGCGTCCTCGCTGCGGCCCTCCAGGCACACGCCACCACCGCCTGTACTCGGGACACAGGGTCAGGGGCTCCCGGCCTTGGCGGGAGCTGCCCTGGGCGGGTCACTTAGCGTGGGCTGGGGAAGCCGAGACGGCGACCGGGCTTGTCTGATTTGACACTTCACCACACCGCACAGCTGCAGCTCGGCGCTGATGCTGGATGTGGCTAACCGGATTAGACACCGGCCGCACACACCCTAGGCTCCTCCTGGTCTAGCCCGGTTCCCTTGCTGCAGCCACACCAGCCCAACCCCTCGGCCCCCGAGGGCCCCGCCTGTGCTCTCCCTCCTGAACACACCCGTGGCCCCCGGTATTCGCTCCTCCCGCGGTTTCCGCCTGATCCCTGGGCAGCCGGGCTGAAGCCGGCTGCGAAGTGTCAGCTGTCCACCTAGGTCGGGGAGGGATGTGACCCGGGCAGGGTCTGGGTGGGCTCTGTCTAGGATGCCAGCCGAGAGGCCTCCAGCCACCCCTCCGTTCTACCAGGAGCCTCCAGGTCAGGGCCCGGTGTGTGACCGGGGTCAGGGTTCTGGGCGTGACCAGCGTCAGGGCTCAGGGTGTGACCAGAGTTGGGGCTCAGAGCGTGACCGGGGTCAGGGTGAGCGTGTGACCGGAGTCAGGGCCCCTCTGCTGTTGCCCCATCTGCGGCATGGCCTCCCCTCCGGCCTGCCTGCGGGTGACCTCCTCTGGGCAGTGTCTTCGGGCCCCAGGAAGGCAGAGGGGTGTCCTGGCCCAGGCTCCCGCTCAGCGGTTCCCCTGTAAGCCGATGTTTCTGCACCGTGAAGGGAGTGCACAGGGTGCAGTTCTCCCCAAGGCAGGCCCGGAACCCTCGGTGCCGTGCCCCTCCTGAGGCCCCCTGGGGAGGTGCCCTGACGCGTGGGCACACGTGTGCTGGTAGGCACCAGCACGCGTCCACGCCGCGGCGGGGACCTTCCACTGCAGCCACACCCTGTGGGTCGTGTGCTCGGAGGCACAGAGCTGGGAACCTTCGTGTCCCCCCCACGCCACGGGGCTCCTTGTCCCCCCAGTCAGGCTCTCTTCTCCCCGCTCTCCGTCACCACTGACCCTTCCAGGAGATTCGTAGGAAGGCAGAGCTGGCAAATGGCTACTGTCCATTGCAGGCATTGGTGAATGACCCATCCGCTCGCCGACGAAAACCGTTAGATGTGAGTTGTACCTCCAGACTCAGAACCCCTGCCCGGGAAGCCTGAAGGTCTTATCGGGCGCTTACCCAGCCCTCGGCGGGCCCCCACGTTGGGGCACCTGCCTTAAACCAACCACGGGAGGCGGTGGCTCTGTGGGGGCGGGCACTCCCTCCCGTCCGCAGGCTTCTGGGTGACATTTCAGGGGCCTGCATTCAGCAACTTTCTTGGGGCATCTTAGAGTTTCATGCACGCGGCCGACTTGCCCCAGGGAGCACCCTGCACGGCGTGCGCACGGGGCTGGCTTCCAGCCTTTCCCTCTCCTCCCGCTTCTCTCTGTTTCTCCCCTGCATTTAAAGTGCCACTTGCTTTTACGTTGTCCCTTTCTTTTTTTGTTTTAAATTTTAAAACTTTTTTAAAATCTTTATTTTTGAGACAGAGAGAGAGAGACAGAGGGCAAGCGGGGGACGGGCAGAGAGAGAGGGAGACACAGAATCCGAAGCAGGCTCCGGGCTCCGAGCTGTCAGCACAGAGCCCGATGCGGAGCTGGATCCCATGAACCGCGAGATCGTGACCTGAGCTGAAGTCGGACGCTTAACTGACTGAGCCGCCCAGGAGCCCCTCGTGTCGTTCTGTTTAGATTTGTGTGGAATCATGACTCTTTCTCAGTCTGGATTTTCAGTCTTGGTTCGATTTCAGAAATCCTCCTTCTCTTGTTAATTTGTAAGAGCTTTTAACGCACGTGCTTCTGATGGCACACGATTCACCCACTGCAAGCGTTTTCGGTGTGCTCCCAGATTTGTGCAACCGCCCCCCGTCAGTGTAAGACTTTCCTCACCTCAAAAAGGGACCCACCCGCCTCCTGGCCTACTCGCGGGCTGGCCTGCTGTGGGCATTTTGTGGAAATGGACTCACAGAGGAGGTGGTCTTTTGCATCCGGCCTCTTTCCCTCAGCCTGACGCCCTGGGGCCCGTCCCCGCCTTGGCGGTGCCTCTGGAAACATCCCCGCGCCTGGAGAGTCCAGTCTGTCTGTCCCCTCGTCCGCTGAGGCGCTGGGTGCGGCTTCCCCGTCTGGCTCTTGTGACGACGCTGCCGTGAGCGCGGTGTGAACGTGTGAGTGTTCATCTCTCCGGGTGTGTGCCCCGGGGATGGAGTTGCGGGGCGTGTCGTGACCGCGTGTAACTGCTCGAAGAACGCGTCTTGATTTTCTATGCTGAGCCGTCTATCGTGTGAACAATCGCTCTTTTGACATTTCAAGCTCGGGTTCAGTGGGACCGCCTCTCGATAGGAGGGGAGCGGAGGCCGGGAGCCAGCGTGGTTTTCTCCCGCGGGGTCAGCTTCCCCACCTCCGGCCTGTGACCGCCGTGGTGGCCACGGTCAGTCCCGCCTGGGGGCTCGTAGGGGCCTCTCCCGTGTGCCGAGGGCCCTCCTTGCGCCTCCGTGTGGGGTCGCTCGCTCTGCTAGGACGCCGTCGCCACGCTGCACCGGCTTTTCCACGTCTTCTCGAGAACGTGGGAGAACGTGGCCGGGGTAGGAACAAGGAAAGGGCCGGGCGGTGAGCCCGGGGGGAGGTAGGGGGACCGTGCTCCACTTTGCGGCCCGAGGCTGGTGGGAGCCATGATTAAAAGTGTGCCAGTGTGTGTGTCTGTGTGCGTGCGTGTGTATGGGTGTGTGTGCACGTGGGGGTGTGGGTTAGTGTGCGCGTGTGCACCTGTGGTGGGGGCTGATTCCAGCCTGACCCTCTCAACCGGCTGCTCTGTCCCTTCCATCCTCTCCCCTGCTTCCCCCAAAGTCCCCGCCCCCTGCCAAGGGCCCCTCCCCCTTCCTCAGACCCACGCAGTGCCACCCTTGGGTCCCCTGACCCCCTGCGCGGGCGGGATGCTCCTGGAGCGCCCCCCGGCCCCGGTGCCCCATCTCAGCTGCGGGGGGAGCAGGGTCTGCCTGGGGGCCAGGGCGCGGCATGGGCTCTGTGAGCAGGGGCAGCGGCTGCGGGTGGAGGGGCGCTCAGTCCTGGTTGCAGAGGCTGAACTGGCAGCAGACGATGGACACGTGGGGGCCGAGGCCCAGGGTAGAGATGTCGGGGCAGCTGGTCTGGCACGACTTGGTCACCATAGGCAGGTCGATGAGGCTTAAGGGGACCCCTGGGATGGACGGAAGGCTCCCTGAGCTTCTGCACTGCGCGCCCCCTGCCCCACCGGCCACCAGCGCAGCCCCCCTCCCTCGGGCCCTCTCCGGGGCTGAGGCCAGGGGGTGCTCCCCCCGCCCTGCTCCTGACTTGCTGGGAGCCTGGACCAGCTCCGCCCCCTCTGAGCCTGGCTCTCTTCTGGGCAAAGGGGCCACGGCTGGCCCACCCCACACGCGCCCCACTCACGGGTGGCGATGGTGACGCAGTAGTTGGAGTTCCGTGGGCATCTGAATGCACGGGTGCACCCTCCGAAGTCCTTGCACTGGTGACACATCAAGGCTTGGGCTGCAGCCACGGGCGGAGGGACAGGTGGATGGACAGACGGGGACACAGGTGTGGGCAAGTCCTGCCTAATAGCACCCGCTACTCCCACCCAGTGCCCCACTGTCATTCTCAGGGCCCTAGCCCCGCATCCTGGGGTGCCGACCCCTCAAGACCTCCCAGATGGGGGGGTGGGGGAAGGTCGCCATGTACGAAGCCTCAGCCCAGGGCCGGGCAAGTTCCCAAGGCTCCAGCCTGTGGGACCGCGCTCTTCACGGGAAGCGGGGGCCAGGCCTGGGACCACGACTGGATGGGTGCTACGACTGGAGGCCGCTCTTCTGAGTCCCCCAGCCAGGAGAGCGCTGGCCCGGGGTGGGGGCAGGATGGGGTCCTCTGGGCTTGCTCTGTGACATCCCAGGGGAGTGGAGCAGGGCCACACCCTGAGGGAGTTGAGAGTTGGGAGTTTGGGATGGAGGGAAAGTGGTGAGGGCTCCCCAAGACACGACCGTGCCCATTTTCACCTCGGGGGGGGGGCCTGAGCAGGCCCCCGTAGGCCCACTGGCACCTTAGTTCAGGTGGCTAAAGTGACGGGGGCCTTGCCGGCCCCAAGGGTGTCAGGTGTGCTGGGCAGTGAAGGGCCGGAGGGAGGCGGGAGGGAGGCCAGCACGGCTCTGTTCCGTGTCCCGTTCTGTGAGGACATCACAGATTCTTCTGGAACACTGAGTTCACTCCATAAATGTCTGCCCTCTGCCCTCCCACGTGGGCACTGCTCGGGGCCCCACAGCCGCTCTGTCTGCCTGGCTGTCTGTCCTTCTGTCCCCCTCCTCCCCACACTTCCCGTCCCCCCCTTCCCCGCCTGTCCTTCTCTGGTTCCTGAGCTTCTGTGCAGGAGGTCGAGCCACGCGCCGGGCCCTGCCCTGGCTGCCCGCTCGTCTGGGCACAAACGCAGGGCCAGCGGGGCGAGCCCCAAGGCCCGCACTGCCCCCACTCGCCGTGTGCAGGCTCGGAGCCCCAGGACGCTCGCACCAGAGTACAGGACAACACGCTCACCGCCCCCCTCACTCCCTGGTCAGCCCTTCTGGCCTCGCCCCCCCCCCCCCCCCCCCCCCCCCCCCCATCGCCCTGGCTTTGCCCCGGGTCAGCACACTTTCAGGCCCGGGTCCTTGACCGTGATGGTGCACGGCACACTTGAGCCAAACCACATACGCACGGGCACTCGCACGCACACCTGGGCAGGGGCTCCCGGCCCCCTCCCGGCCTCACCCTCTGCTCCCCCCCACCTCCCGCCCCGGGGGGGCTGTGGGCGGCGCCCTCCCAGAGCCACAGAGCCGGAGGTGGAGACAGGACGTGTCCACCGTGGCGGTGGTCTAGTCAGCCTAGACTCGCCCGCCAGCCCCACAGAGCAATCCGAGACCCCACATGTGACCAGGAGAGGTGACGGTTCCCGTCACAAAGCCCAGCAAAGCTGCTTGAAGCCACCCTCACATCAGGCCTGAGGACGGGGTGGTACGTTGCATACGCCGCCACCTAGTGGACAGACAGGGGAGTGTCACCGGCAGACCCGGGCAGTCTGGGTCTCCAGGGCGTCAGGGAGAGAGAAGCAGCTCCTGCCTCCTGCTCTCCTCTGCTCACCCCCCGCCCCCAGATGCCTCCCTGCGCTGCCCATGCTGTGCCTTCTGCTCTCCTGGCAAAACAGGTCCAGCTCATTTGCCACTCCGCTAGGGAGGCCTCCTGCGGTTCCGGGCAGAGTTGATGGCTCCTCGCCTGACATGCCCACCACGATCTGCTGACGCCTCTGCCCCAGCCTGTGATGGGGTCCCTGCCCCCACATGGTCTCACTCAGGGCTGGCTCCCCATCCCCGCTGCCTCCGACGTGACGGACACGGGTGGGGCATTTTGCCCACTCTTCCCACCCAGAGCATCCCTCACATAGCACCCCTCCTCTGTACCTAGTGGGACTGAGAAGAACTTTGTGGAGGGAGGGAAAGAAGGAAAAAGGAAAGGAAGGAAGGAAGGAAGGAAGGAAGGAAGGGAGGAAAGGAGGGAGGAAGGAAGGAAGGAGGGAAGGAGGGAAGAAAGAGAGGAGGGAAGGAAGGAAGGAGGGAAGGAAGGAAGGAAGGAGGGAAGGAAGGAAGAAAGAGAGGAGGGAAGGAAGGAAGGAGGGAAGGAAGGAAGGAAGGAAGGAAGGAAGGAAGGGGGGAGGAAAGGAAGGAAGGAGGGAAGGAAGGAAGGAAGAAGGGAGGAAGGAAGAAGGGAGGAAGGGAGGGAGGAAGGAAGGAAGGAGGGAAGGAGGGAAGAAAGGGAGGAGGGAAGGAGGGAAGGAAGGAAAGAAGGAAGGGAGGGAGGGAGGAAGGAGGGAAGAAAGGGAGGAGGGAAAAAGGAAGGAAGGAGGGGAGGAAGGAAGGAAGGAGGGAAGGAAGGGAGGAAGGAAGGAGGGAAGGGAGAGAGGGAGGAAGGAAGGGAGGGAGAAAGGAGGGAAGGAAGGAAGGGAGGAAGGAGGGAAGGAAGGAAGGAGGGGAGGAAGGAAGGAAGGAGGGAAGGAAGGAAGGAGGGAAGGAAGGAAGGAGGGAAGGAAGGAAGGGAGGGAGGAAGGAGGGAAGGAAGGGAGGAAGGAAGGAAGGAAGGAAGGAGGGAAGAGAGAGAGGGAGGAAGGGAGGAGGGAAGGAAGGAAAGGGGAAGGGAAGGGGGAAGGGAAGGAGGGAATGAAGGAAGGAGGGAAGGAAGGAAGGGGGAAGGGAGGGCGGAGGGAGGGGGAAGGGTGGCTAGGGGTGCAGGCTGCCGGGGGCCGGCGTCGGTCGTCTCCCTATCGGTGCAGCAGGCAGGACACCTCCCACTCCGCCCCTGTTGGCTCTAAACGGGGACTGGCGCGCGGACTGGGGGGAGTGCACTTCCCAGGGGTAGCAGGGAGAGGGCGCCGACGATGATGTGGCCTGTGGGGCTCCCGTGATCCACTGGACCTGGGCTAAGCCAGGGGAGGGAGGAGGGGCCTGTGGGTGGCCCCTCCCAGATGCCACACGACACCCCCCACCCCACCCCGTGACCTAGTCCCGGCGGTGACAAAGACTTTCCCCGTGTTGAGCTCAGGTCCCCAAACCCCTGTCCGTCGGCACTGGTGACCCAGGAGCAGTTCTTAGGGGTCATCGATGAGACCCGGGCCCCGAGCCTCACATACGTTCCCCGCCGGACAGAGGGCTTGCACAGGGCCCGGGCACGGTCGGGAGGGTCCCAGCAGTTAGAGACACTGGCAGACCCCAGAGGGTGGTGGGTGGAGCCCTATGCCCATGCCAGGGGCTGTCCGGACACTCCCTCTGTCCATCTCATTTAGGGCCATGGCCGCGAGGAGGGTGCCAGCCCAGATGTGGAAACAGAGGCCTGGCCAGGTGAGGGCTGGGGGCCGGGGGCCGGTCGGGGTTGGGTCAGGGGCCCAGCAGGGTTCGTTCGGGCATCTGGGTGGGTGAGCGGAGGTGCCATCCACCTCGGGCGGGAGGAAAGATGATGAGGCCGGGTGTGCGCGGCCCCATTTGAGGGAAATGTCCCCAAGGAGCCCTGAGGCAGGCATCCGGTCCGAAGGGCCTGGAGCCGACCAGCTGGGGCCAGCGGTGGCGGAGGTGGGCACAGCCGAGTGCGGAAATGGCCCGAGTGAGGTGACTGGACCCAGATGGAAGCCAGAGCGAGGGAGCAGAGGCCGGGGTCCCAGCAGGAGGGACTTAGGAGGGGGCCCGGAGAGGGTGGGCCCAGGAGACAGTGCCGGCCAGGGAGGAGGGCCGTCAGACTCAGTGTGGGGGGATCGCTGCTGAGTTGGAGAGGCCTGTGGGGGAGGTCGGCGGGGGAGGGGTGTCGAGCCGGGGCAGGGCACAGAGAGGCGGGCAGTTCTTACAGGGCACAAGGACAGCGCCCGGGGCTCGGCTGATGGGACTGTGGGTCCAGGAAGGGGCCGGGGGAACTACCGGGTGCTGCCCACGGGCAGAGGGTAGGAGCTGGCTGGTGGGGCGGGGCCAGTGCCCCAGAAAAGGGGGTCAAGGGGGCAGGAACCGGGGTCCTCTGAGGTAGGAAGCCACATCCCGGGGCTCGGTGGTGGCTGAGGCTGGGGGACCGGCTTAGAGCAATGGTGGGGGGTGGAGGCGGCGCCCGGGACTCACCCAGCTGCAGGCTCAGGGCGGCAGCCAGCAGGAGCCCGAGGAGCAGCCGCATGGTGTCCCAGAGAGAGGCTGGTGCCCCGGGCAGCCAGGCTGCGATCTTATACCTGCCGCTCCCACCCTGCACCAGCCGGGCTCCGCCGTCTGACTCGCCTGCCAGCTGACTCAGCCACGGAGCCAGGCTGGGGCCCACGCGGCGCTGGGCCACCCGGCCCCCAGGCTGGAGGGCGAGCCCAGTTTACCGCATAAACCCTTCCCTGTCCACCAGGTAGGATAATCCCGGTCGTAGGGCGGGGATCACGCCAGCCCACCCCGCAAGGAGGCACAGGCAGCACGCGGCCTCTCGTGTCCCGCGGGAGGGTCACCCCTCCCCCTAGACACGCCGAGGAAGCCGAGGCGGGCCCGGCCGGAGCCCTGACCAGCGCTGCCCCCGGGGTGTCAGGTGACCAGCTTCCCTCCGAAGGGCCGGAGTATGTGCCTCCTCAGCCGGCCGCCTGTCCGGTGGGCCTCTGTCCACGAGTGGCAGCTGGGAGCCGCCCACCTGGCTAGAGTGCTGAGGGCTCGCGTTCGCTGCCGTGGTCACGCCTCAGGGCCCAAGACCTGCGGCTGTTTTCCCCCGCGGTGGGGGGAGAGCAGAAAGGTATTTGAAAGGGTCCCGTGACGGGTGACACCCGACAGCAGCCAGACATGCCAGGGTGACCCACCAGCCACACCGCTCTGCTAAGAGCTGTCGGGGCTGGGGCACCACGGGGGCAGTGCAGGTGGCTGTCCGTGGGGAGCCGGCCCCACCGTCCGGGGATCCCCGTGCGTCTGCTCTGGCTCCCGGGTGGCTTCTGTCCACCCCTCTAGCTGGTGGGCTCCTTAGGGCTGGGGGCTGGAGGGCTGGAGAAGGAGCCAGAAGACTGGGGTGCTAGGTGGGTTCCTGGGGTCCCGCCTCCCCCCACCAGCGTTCTCTGGGGGCCCCTCTCAAAGGGTGGGCTGGGTGAGTTGGTGGGCCCGCCTCCTTCCCGTCCTGCTTGGTCCCCTCCCGCGGGTCGTCCCCTTCCCTGCGCCCGTCCGGGCTCCGACGTCGACTGGATGAGCCAGGGTGAACAGGAGTCTGGGACAGACAGAGCCGGCGTCACCAGCCATGCCAGACCCAAAAGGTGGACCTGAGCTCAGACCAAGGTGGCCGGTGAGGACAGAGAGCAGGGCAGACACATTTATTCACCCATTTATTCACTCCGTGAGATACGGAGCGGACCCCTCAGGTGCAGAGTGTAAGCAGAGGAGGGAGCTCCGGGGTGAAGGCGGATGCTTGTGCCGGTCAGGGTCAGGGTCAGGGTCCAGGTCAGGGCTAGGAGTCAGCATTAGCGTCTGACAGGGACACGGCCCGGGGAAGTGTGACGAAGGGAAGGGAGGCCGCCCGTCAGTCCATCCATCTGTCCGTCTGAGGCCTCCTGTGTGCCGGTCACTTACACCCACAGCCTCGTTAACCCCCACGAGGCCTCAGCTCGGCGGGGACGGTCGTTCCCATTTTATCAGTGAGACAACGGAGGCTCCGAGATGTGAACGGGGAACTCCCGGCAAGTTCAGTGGTGGGGGCTAACAAAACGCAGAGAGGGCGCGAGACAGAAAGAGGCCTCTCCCTTTCTTTGTACCCTTTCCAGAGGTTTAGAAGCAAGAACAACATACACGCTCGTGGAACAAACCAGCCGCTGTAAAGGGGATGACGACGCGGTTGGTGCCGCCCCCTGCCCCCCGCCCAGCAGGGCACCTCAGCCCTGGATGCACTCCTTCCTGACGCCTTCTCTCCGCGCAGGGCCGGCGTCTCTAGGGGGGCGCCCACAGCCCCAGCTTCTCAGCTGTGCCCCAGGACAAGGCACAAAACAGCCACAGGAGGGGGCACAGCACAGCCAGCACGAGGGACCCCCAGGCCGCTTTGAGACGCCACAAAGACCTCTGAGGAGCCCGAGCATCTATTCACATCCAGGGGGTGCTCGATTCTGTCGGAAGGATCCTGGAGTCACGTTGGCGCCCCTGCGCTCTCCCCCGTCGGCGACGCCAGCCCACGGCCCGGGACACAGACGGCGGGCCGGTCGCCCTGCCGCTGGTCCTCACGGCTTCTCAGATCTCTGGTTCCACTTTTCTCCTGCGAAGCTTTCCTGACCCTAAGCTCTTGCAATTACTTCACAGGCTGAGATTGTTTTCCGTTTACAAACCCACCTCCTGGGCTTCGCCCTCTCAAGCTCCCAGCTGCTGGGAGAAGACAGTGCGCAGTGGGGCAGGCCTGTGGGGGTCGGGCAAGGTGGCCAGCCAGCCTGCCGGGCGGGCCGCCACATCATTGCTCCGTGCCTCAGTTTCCTCACCTGCAAAGGGGGCACGATAATGGCTTCCACCTTGCAGGGTGGTCGTGGAGTGCTCAGAGCCACGACCACAGAGAAAGCAGACAGATGTGGGTTCCCATATGCTCGTCGGCGACATCCCCACTGGCATTTCCCACTGGGGGCCTGGCCCAGTATTGGTCGAGGGCCTTCCGGGGGCTCTGTGCTGGGTTTCAGAGACATCCGGGCCAGGCAGAGCCCTGTCTGTGGGGGTGGAGGGGGTGGCACGGTCCTGGGGGACCTGGTGCAATGTTGTGGGTGTTGGCCTTGGACCAGGTCACGGTGGAGCACGGGCAGAGGGGTGCAGAGGGCAGGTGTGGGCACCCCCATACCATGGCAAGCCCAGCTCGCTGGATCCCTGCTCGCAGTGACCCCGGAGCCCACAGGGGGACACGAGAGGCTCTAACTTCATCCCCCCTGTGATGGAGGAGGGAGGACTGATCCCATGCCCCTCCCAGCTCTGGCCTACGATGCCAGCTGGCCCAGGACGAAGGTCTTACACAAGCGATTTAACGACGGCTCCCAAGCCTCTCCCACTGAGTCAGGAGGTTAAGGCTGGCTAGGGCTGGAGGCCCATGTCCACCCCTTCCACATCCAGAGGCCTGTGCTGGCCGTCCAGCCAGCTCTGTGGGGGCAGTGCTGTCGCTTCCAGGAGGCTGACCACTCCCGGGGGTTCGTCGGATCTGTGGGAGCTCAGGGCGGGGGTCTGGCTTACTCCCAGCCTCCCCAGGGAAGGGCTCACACAGGATCGGTCCTCGGGGGGAGGAGACACCCAAGTCTCCTGTGGGGGCTGAGCTCTTGACCTCACACTCCTTGGGGTACAGCTCCTTCCTGCCTCTTGGCCCAGGATGAGACCCATCTTCCCAGACCTTCTGGGAGGTCCAACCAGGTCGGCCTGAGGACCCCTACCCGGGCTGGCCCAGGCTCTCCTAGGGTATCCTGATCCCTTGAGATCTGGAATCACAGCTTGGAGCTCTCCAGGCTGAATCTCTAGCACAGGCTCCCCGATCAGGGCCATGCTTCGGGGCAAGGGCTTCTGAGTCCCGGGGACTGTCCTACCACATTCCGAGTCCCGGGGACTGTCCCACCACACAGGCATTTGTTGTAATGCTGCCAACTTGAGCCCAGCCAGCTTTGAAGGGACTCCTGGGCCCCTCCAGAGATGCTGAGCTGGGGACACTGGTTAGGTAAGGACGCTCAGGCCCTGTGTGACCTGGGCCACAATGTCACATGTCCAGTCTGACTTCACTGGAAGGAGGGCCAGTGTTTCCTGGGCCACCCTTATCCAAGATTGTTGTTGCTGGGTGACTCGTTTCCTAAACCAGGCCAGGGATGGGGTTCACCTAGGCTGGGTACCCTTTAAATAATGCCAATTCTTGGGCCCCCGAGAGTCCCCAATACCCCACTGGGTTGGGGGCACCTGGAGACCATTCCCCAAATCAAGGAGGGAGCTCTTTGGCCAGGGGAGGACTTCTCTTTCTCTCCTTGGGCAGAGTCAGAGGGTGAAGGGTCCCATGGAGACCCTCAGGCTGGTGGGCTCAGCCTCTGGGCCGGGGCCGGCTCACCGGCTCTCATTCAGCCAGGCCCGCGGGCCAGAGCAGGTGGGGACCAGCCACCAGTGGGTGTGGACAGTGGTGCTTTGGATTGGAAGGTGCAGAGGGACTTCCGGGATTCTGGAGGGAGGCTGGTCATCTGAATCTCAGACCCTGCCTCCTCCAGCCTCTGTCCCCAGACCTCCTCTTTCTCCTTTTAGGAACATGCCGCCCACCCCCCGCCCCACCCCACTCACCCCTCCACCCCAGGCCAACCGGATGCGTGCTGCTGCTCAACCCACTCCGTGAAGGGGCAGGGGCAGGCGAGGGCTGAAAGACCAAGCTGTTTGGCCCCACCTTCTCCCTGCCAAAAATAGCCCCTGGTCAGCTCTCAGGCTCCACCAAATATAGCCTGCCTGCCCTGCCCCCAAGTGCCTGCAGTGTCAGGCCAGGGTGGGGCTTGCGGCAGGTCAAGGGTTTGGCCTGGCAAGAAGGGGAAGAACCTCTCACCAGGCTTCTGGGGCTGGGGGCCTCAGGGCTCTCTTCAGGACGGGCCCGCCTCCTCCCCCGCCCAGGGCCGTCTGGAGACACAGGACTTCCCTGCACTACTACCTGGGACGGCTGACAGGGACAAAGGCCTTCCTCACATGCCCACAGGGACAGCCTCCGTGCGCCTCCAGAAAGCCCTTCTTCCTAGGGTGCCCCCCACCCATCCTGGGTCCCTCCTGTCCCCCACCCCTCCACACCCTTACTGGGCAGACTGCGGCAGCTGCCAGGAAGGTGGGCCAAGTCTCCCCTCAAATCAGTGTTCCTCAGCCAACTGAGAACCCCAACTGAGCAGCACACTTTGCCAGACACCCCCCTCCTTGGGCAGAGGAGGAGCGAGCTCTCCCACCAAGGCCAGACAACTTTGGGAGGGCTGGTCCCACATCAACCTTTTGAGAATCAAAGTCCTGGTCTGGGAGGAGGCCCCAGGCCGGGAGCCCACCCCCCCCCCACCCCGAGTCCTGAAGCTGACGGTCCTGGGTGTGGCTGGGGGAGGGCACGAGGTGGGTGGGGGACGCAGGGTGAAAAGGTAGGGCTGTGCCTCTCAGAACCCGGTCCTTGAGTGGGTCTTGGTGGGGGGCAGGGATTTAGAGCAGACCCCAGACAGTAGCCAGGAGGATGGGGGCCAGGGCCAGGGCCCCCGGCACGGCGAGGCCAGCGCTGTTGCAGAGGTCATACTGGCAGCAAGATGTGGTGGAGGCGTGTTTGGAGTAACCGTCGTACACGGTCTCGAAGCAGCTGGGCACACACGACTTGCTCACCTTCATCCTGGTCGGCGTGTAGTCTGCACGGGGGAGCTGGGCTAGGACCCCACTTGGCCCAACTCTGACATGCAGGGCCTTTAGGGCAGGCTCTCCCTCAGCCAGGTGCTCCCAGAAAGAACCCCAGGGCAGGTGGGGCCTCCCTCCTCAGTCCCCCCCCCCACCCCGCCGCTCCTAGGGGCAGGCAGAACACCCCCTCCTGCTCCCCGGGGGCACCCCAGTGACTCACAAGTGCGTGTGGTCATGCAGTAGGTGACCATGGCCGGGCAGCGCATGGGATTGAAGCAGTTCTCGCCGTTGTAGGCGCACACGTGGCAGTCCAGAGCCTGGGCTGGGGGCCGGGGGATGGGGTGGGAGCTGGATGGGGGTCGCACAACAGGGGGGGGAGGCCCCTCCTCCAGCCCGGCAGGCCCCAGGTCCCATCCCCTCCCCCCGGCACAGCTGGAGGCAGAGGTGGTTTTTAGGAAGCCTGGCCTCCCTCCCCACTCCCAGCCGTCCTGCCCCCAACAAGGGTCTGTCCATCCGTCTGTTCTCCATCTGTCTTACCCAGAGGGAAGCCCACCAGGGCCACAAGGAACAGGGTGAGCAGGGGCGCCATGGATGGAGGCGAGAGGACAGAGTGGCAGTGGGGAGTTGAATGGCAGCTGGTCCTTGATTTCAACTCAGGCTGGGTCAGGGGCGGGGCACAGAGCAGGTCAGACAGCCCCCTGCCCTCCCCGGCTCCTGGGTTACTGGAGGCACTGCGGCCCTGCACAGAGGAGGACAAAAGAGGGTGGTCACCCAAGGGGACCCGGGCAGGGGTGCTGGTGGGAAGGTTTCCTGAAGAAGGGGACACAAAAAGAGAAGGAGGCGGGGGGCGGGGGGGGGGGACAGTCCAAGTGGAGAGACTGGTGTCTACAAACAGATCTGTCGCGCGGTTGAAGGGGTGGTGCGGGGAGGAGGGTTCATGCAGGGGCCCCAAGGAGCCTGCCACACAGCTCCTCCTCACCGAGGGCCCTGAGTACAGGTGAGCGGCCAGGGCACCACTAGGCCCCAGGGTGGGCCTCTCCTCACTGCTTCCCCTCTGCTTTGCCCCTGGGGTGTCCTTGCGTGGGTCCCCCACTTCCGCTACTTTCAGGGCCGAGGTGGGGGCCGCTCTCCCGGGAAGACCTCCGGAGCCCAGTCTTACTTGGGCTTCAGGTCTGAGTCCTGGCCCCGGGGGGAGCTCCTGGCAGGAACAGGCTCTGATCAGCCTGTGGGGAAATGCGCTTGGAGCGTCCACGCGGGCAGGAGACCAGGAGGAACTTCCCGGTCCCTACATGGCGCTCGGGATGGACACGTCCAACCTCTGGCTGGGAGGTGGGGGGAGTCTGGACTACGACTTCCCTCCCCTCCCCCTGCGGGGATTCTCGGGGCCCAGCGTCCCGTCCCAGGGGGCCAAGCCTCCGCCCCTCCGGAGAACAGCAAACCAACCCGTCAACCCAGTTCCCAAGAGTCACCCTCAGGGTGCTGAAGGCCGGAGTGAGGACTGGCCTGGCTGCTCCGCTTCCCGCCCCTTGCCCGCGAGCCCCGCCCCGAAGACTGCGGTCCCAAGCAGAGTGGGGGAGGTTTCGGGATAACCTAAACCGTGACCTTCAGCACGCTGAGCCTCCGCTGCGCCCAGGACTCACCCGCGGCCGCTCGCCAGCTCTTCCCTGGGTCTGAAGGCGCGACCGGACGGGCGCCCCGCAGGGACCACGCCAGAATGCCCCTCCGCGGCCTCCAGAAGCTGCCAGCCAGGCCTGACGGCGCCGCAGGAGGCCCCGCCCCAGACCGCCCCCGGCCTGCTTTGGACGGGCCCCAGCCCCGCCCCGGTCCGCCCCCGGCCTGCTTTGGACCGGCCCCAGCCCCGCCCCGGTCCACCCCAACTCTATTTCATCTAGGCCCCGCCCCGGCTCCGCCCATCTCCCCTCCCCCGCGCCCTAGGTCCGCCCAGGCTCCGCCTATCTCCTTTCCTGCCCCGCCTTAGCCCCGCCTCGGTCCCGCCCTCAGCCCCGCCCAGTCCCGACCCCGCCCTAGGCCCGCCGCCTCTCCGCCCAGGCTCCGTCCAAGGTCCTGTCCAGCTTCGTCCCTCCCGCCGCCTCCGGGTTCCTCTTTCCCCGTGGACTCGAACCCCACCCAGCCCTGGCATCGCGGAGAGCCAGCCACGCCCAGACATGTATGCTGTCCCCCAGTGACATCCACGCGATCCCCTCAGATGCACGCGCACCGCTCAGGGACTATCTCCATGGGATCTGGCCGCTGTCATCCACCCAAATCTTGGGTTTCTCCCTGCTTCTGCCAGCTTGTCTTCACCTGCTCACCCCCGCCATCACCGGGCCCCTCATTCCTTGAGCCCAGTTCAACAGAGTTGCTGCGTGGAACAACGCCCCCCCCCCCCCCCCCCCCCCCCGCCCCAGGCGCACAGTGACCCCTGGACCCGGCTCCCTATTCAGTCTGCCTGCGTTCCCACCTGGCCCTGCCTTCCCTGTTGAGTGACTTCTGCGTTTTACCTAGCATTTCTGGGCTTCCGTCCCCACACCTGGTCCCATCTAGAAAAGTGAAAAATCAAGCCTTGAAAGGATCCCATTATTTCACGGACCCCTCCCACCATGATAATATCAGTATTAAATAATTGTGTGGTTTTTTTTTTTTTTAATATACAACTTTCTCAACATTTAGTTTTCTTCTGTTTTGGGCAAAATTTAGGATTTTCATGGGCCCTAAACTTTTCATTTTTTTCTTTAATTTTTGTTCTGTTTTGTTTTCGTGTTCATTTATTTTGAGATAGAGAGAGACAGAGCACGAGCTGGGGAGGTGCAGAGAGAGAAGGAGACAGAGAATCCCAAGTAGACTCCACGGTGTCAGTGCAGAGCCCAACACGGGGCTCAACCTCATGAACCGTGAGATCGTGACCTGAGCCGAAATCAAGAGACACAGGCATAACCGACTGAGCCACCCAGGCGCCCTTTTTTTTTTTCTAATGTGAAACACACACACACACACACACACACACACGGTTTTTTTGACCATAAAAGTTTTTTTTTTTCTTTCTTCATTTGAAGGAGATGGAGTACCTCTGGATCCAAGCAGGCCACCTCTCTGGGCAGATTGGGTGTTTGGTCCCCCTATTTGCCAATAGTCTCTGAGAGGCCCCATGTCCCATAAATATTCTCATCCTCACGAGGCTCACACTCTAACACGGTAAAGAATAAACACATGGGTCAAAACCAGAGCATGTCACTGGCTTCAGCATGAGGCCGTGATGAATTGATAAGAACGGGTTTATGGCCCTGCCTTAAACGACTAAAACACGGAGTGTAAACAAAGCACTGCTTTTCGGACATGGTGTGACAGGCAGACAGACGCGGTGATTCTGGAGGAAAGGGACTCTGGTGAAGGGAGGGGCTGCAGGCCGCAGCACTGGGGGAACCAAAGAGAGCCCACGGTCTCCCTGACGGAGGAAACAAGTGGAGAGGCGGGGAGGCCGAGGCAGCTGGAATTTCCAGGGCAGAGCCCGGATGGAGAACTGCCCAGGAGAGAGCTAGGAGGTGGGCAGAGGGTTCCATGCACACATTTGAAGAACTTAAGAAGAGGCAGAAGAAGCCGCTGAGAGGGGGCGGGCAAACCAGTCCCCAGAGTCACACAGGCCCTGGGGGTCACCTGCGTGAGTGGGGAGCAGAGACCTTGAAATTTGGGGCCACCGGACAGAGTGCTCGGAAGGAAACTGCCCTAATCGTGGGGCCTGCTTGGGCCTAGATTACAGATCACATTGAGTTCCACATGACCGAGCATAAGAGCAAGTCTTGAAAGGGTCCAATCGTCTCCACTAACTTGATTGCATCCTGAGACAGAACCCAACATTATTTAAAAGAGAAAATAAGCCAGCATCTTACAATGTAAATTTCATCTAATTAAATACCTGACACTCAATTGAAAACCCCAGCAGGCATGCCAGAAAGGAGGGAAAGGTGACCCGTGGTGGGGAGAAGACAGTCCTTAGAGCCATGAGCGCCACCGCTGGTCATGTCCATGGGCAAGCACATGAAAAGAGACACTGTATTTCCCATATTGAAGCAGACAGAGGAGGGCGCGGCTGTGTCGGGGAGTCTCGGGAAACAGAGAAAACACAAACGGAGCTTCTAAAGATGGAAAAATAGCCGGGTGGAGTTAACAGCCCACTTGGGTCTGCGGGGCAAAGATCAGCGGACTTGAAGACTAAGCATGAGGAAGAGGGTCCCAGGACACAAAGAATGAAAAGGGACAGCACAGTGGGGGCCTGTGTGTCGCTGGAGTCCCAGGAGAGGCGAGGAAGAGAAAAAGGTTTTCAAAGAAACAATGGCCAAATTTTTCCGAATTCGTTAAAAACTGTACACCCATGGAACCCAGAAACTCAATGAACCCCAAGCACAAGAAATATGAAGAAAACTAGGCCAAAGCATCCCGTGTGCAGGTGCCGTGGCAGCGACAAAGAGGAAACGCTGAGGGCCCGGCAGACTGCGCGCAACGGCCAGGGTGACCAGCTCTCGAGCGAAGAAGACAGAAAACCCAAAGCAGACAGGGCAGCATCGCCCACCTGGAGATGCCAGAGGGGCGGCTGCAGAGCCCTGCTGCAGGGCAGTGGGGGGGGGAGGGGTCCCGCAGGCAGAGGGAAATTATGCGGCGCCCACACACATCCACACGGAGGAATGGAGAACACCAGAAATGGGAAAAAGAAGGTACTCGTCTTATTTTTAAATGACTTTATCATTATTATTATTATTATTAATGTTTATTATTTTTGAGAGAGACACAGAGCGTGAGTGGGGGAGGGGCAGAGATCGAGGGAGACACAGAATCCGCAGCAGGTTCCAGGCTCTGAGCTGTCAGCACAGAGCCTGATGTGGGGCTCGAACCCATGAATGGCGAGATCATGGCCTCAGCTGAAATTGGACACTCAACCGACTGAGCCACCCAGGTGCCCCTGTCTTATTTTTAAATGACTTCAGAAGATAATTGGCTGCTTAGAGCACAAGTAGTAACAATATATTAAGAGATCTTTAGCAAATGTTGAAGTAAATTGTGTGACAGTGGTAGCACTCACAGCCCCAGACAGGAGAAGGAAGTGCACCGTTGTGAGTTTATTGCCTGCATGTGAAACGGCACAGTTCTTGAACACAGACTGTAATAAATTAAAGATGTGCACTATGAACACTAAAGCAACTGCAGAGAGAGAGAGAGAGAGAGAGAACAAGGAGATAAAATGGAATCAGAAAAAAGTAATCTGTTCGTCAAAGAGAAGGCAGAGGAAGGGGGAGAGAGAAAAAGCGTGGGGCCAAGGAGAAGACAATGGGAGAAGAGACTCAAAGCCACCTGCACCCGAACCCCACTCTGTGGTCAAAACTCTCAGTGAGGAACAGAGACAGAGTCACGTATGTGCTGTCCTCAAGGAGCCCACTATACGTATACAGACACGAACAGGCTGAAGTCAAAGAGAAAGAGACACCATGTTAACTCTGATTAAAAGAAAGCAAGAGTGGCCATATTGATATCAAAGTGGGTTTTGGAGTGGAGAATATAACCAGCAAGGAATGGGGACACTACATAACCTTGATGGGTTATGTAGGGGACAGAGCAACCCTAAGTGTTTATGCCCCTAACAATTGAACTTCAAACACATGAAGTACAGTAGCCTGGCAGAACTGAAGAGAGCAGAGGAAGGTTGGGATTACAGAGGTTTCAACACTCCTTTCTCAACGTCCCAGGGCAGAAGTGGACACAATCCTAAGGACAGAAGGGAAGTGAGCAGCACTACCGCCCAGCGTGGCCTGGTTGATGTCCTGCTGGGGGTACACACCTTTCGGAGTATGCACAGAACATTTGCCGGGATGACCTGTGCTCTGGGCCGTGAGACACAGCTCAATGCATTTACAAGGACTGAAAACATACGAACGGTTTCTTTAGACAACAGTGGGATTCAATTAGATCCTGAGAACAGAAAAATATTTGTAAGCTCCCTCAAATATTTAGAAATTGGGCAACACATTTCTAACTAATCTATGGGGTTGCTGGGAGAACTGGACAGCAACGTGCAGAGGAATGAAACTAGACCACCTTCTTACACCATACACAAAAATAAACTCAAAATGGATGAAAGACCTAAACCTAAGACAGGAAACCATCAAAACCCTAGAGGAGAAAGCAGACAACAACCTCTTTGACCTCAGCCACAGCAATTTCTTACTCGACAGATCTCCAAAGGCAAGGGAAACCAAAGCAAAAACGAACTATTGACCTCATCAAGATAAAAACCTTCTGCACAGAGAAGGAAACAACCAGCAAAACTAAAAGGCAACCGACGGAATGGGAGAAGATATTTGCAAATGACATATCAGATAAAGGGCTAGATCCAAAATCTATAAAGAACTTACCAAACTCAACACCCAAAAAACAAATAATCTAGTGAGGAAATGGGCTGAAGACACGAATAGACACTTTTCCAAAGAAGACATCCAGATGGCCAACAGACACATGAAAAGATGCTCAACGTCACTCATCATCAGGGAAATAAATAATCAAAGCCACACTGAGATACCACCTCACACAAATCAAAGTGGCTAAAATGAACAAATCAGGAAACAACAGATGCTGGCGAGGATGTGGAGAAGCGGGAACCCTCTTGACCTGCTGATGGGAATGCAAACTGGTGCAACTGCTCTGGAAAACAGAGTGGAGCTTTCTCAAAAAATTAAAAATAGAACTACCCTATGACCCAGCAATAACGCTGCTAGGAATCTACCCGAGGGATACAGGAGTGCTGATGCCTAGGGACACATGTACCCCAATGTTTATAACAGCGCTTTCAACAATAGCCAAATACGGAAAGAGCCTAAGTGTTCATCAACTGATGAATGGATAAAGAAGATGTGGTTTATATATACAATGGAATACTACTTGGCCATGACAAAGAATGAAATCCTGCCAGCAGCAACATGGATGGAACTGGAGGGTATTATGCTAAGTGAAATAAGTTAGTCAGAGAAGGAAAGATATCATAGGTTTTCACTGATATGTGGAACTTGAGAAACTTAACAGAAGACCATGGGGGAAGGGGAAGGGGAAGGGGAAAAAATAGATATGAACAGAGAAGGAGGAGGCAAACCACAAGAAACTATTAAATATAGAGAACAAACTAAGGGTGGATGGGGGGTGGGTGGGGGAGAAGGGAAAATGGGTGATGGGCATTGAAGAGGGCACTTGGGATGACCACTGGGTGTTGTATGTAAGCCAATTTGACAATAAATTATGTTCATTAAATAAATAAATAAATAAATAAATAACCTGTGGGTCGAAGGAAAAATTTGAAAGGAAATTAGAAAAATTTCCAGTCCGACAAAAGTGAAAACACAATACAGCAAAGTCGGGTGCAGCTACAGCAGCTTCGGAAGGGAAGTGTCAGCACCAGCGCTCACATTAGAAAACCAGAAAGGTCCCAACAGGACGACCTCCACCCCACCTTCAGAAACCAGAATGAGAAGAGCAAAGCAAAGCCCAAGGAAGCAAAATAAAGGAAATAACAACAGTAAGAGCCCACACACACAAATCGATGACACAGAGAAAGAAAAACTATGGGGAAGATCAAGCAAACCCAAAGCTGATTCTTTGAGAATATCACTACAATTTTTAAACCTCTGGCCAGACTGATCAAAAAGAAAGAGATGAGGCCAAGCACAGAACAGGAATGAGAAAGGGGGCATCGTGACAAGTCATAACCACATTTTACCAATACAGCTTAGGTGACACAAGCCCCCTCACAGACACAAGCCAGCAGTGCTCACTCAAGAGGAAAGACATAACTTATTATCCCTCTATCTTTTGAAGAAATGGGATTTGTAGTTTAAAAGCTCCCTCCCCCAACAAAACTCCAGTGAATTCTACAAAGCATTTAAAGGAAGAATAATACTGATTCTCCACAACCATTTCTGGAAAATCAGGACCCACTGATTAGGAGGCCACCATGGCCCTGATAACCAAACCTGACACAGACATTATAAGAAAAAAAACTATAGACCGGTATCTCTCACAGACATAGCTGTAAAAGTTATGAACAAAAGTATGGCAAATGAATCCAATAATAGAGAAAAGGAAATACAAAATGACAAAGCACAATGCTGGTTTAACATCTGAATATCGATGAGTGTGATTCACGATATCCACAAGACGACCATCTGCATAGATTTGGGAAAAACATTTGACAAAATCTAACATCCATTTCTGATTCAACAAACCAACCTCTCAACAAACTAGGAATAGGAAGGAACTGCCCTAGCCTGATAACGGCATCTACTGAAATCCTACAGCTAATATATTCAGTTTGGAAAGACTGAACTTTATCCTCCAACAGCAGGAGCAGAGTGGGGGCCTCTGATGGTTCTTATTCAGCTGCGTACTGCAAGCCCATCCGTGAAATGAGGCAAGACAAAGAGATAAAAAACACAAAGATTTGAAGGGAAATAAAACTGCCCCTATTTTTCAGATGACAGGCCTGTTCAACATAGAAAATTTTAAGGACCCAGTTTTTCAAGATGGCGGAGCAGCATAGACGTTTTCAGCTTGTCTGGTCCCCGAAACACAGCTAGATCAGCACCAAACCATTTTGCACACTTAGGAAATTGATCTGAGGATTAACACAACACTCCGCATAACTTGAGCCACAGAACTCAGCAGGGACATGGCACAGAGAGGTGGAACTGGGGGAGAGAGAAGCCCTGGAGGGTAGGTAGCTGTATTTGTGGAGAGAGGACAGAAAAATGGGGGAGAGTACAGGAAAAGCACTCCCCCCAAAAGTAGCTGGAGAGAAAGAGAAAGAGTGGAAACACCCACAAGTGACTGAAGAATAAAGGGAGAAAGGAGAGGGTTTTTTTTTTTAATTTTTTTCAACGTTTTTTATTTATTTTTGGGACAGAGAGAGACAGAGCATGAACGGGGGAGGGGCAGAGAGAGAGGGAGACACAGAATCTGAAACAGGCTCCGGGCTCCGAGCCATCAGCCCAGAGCCTGACGCGGGGCTCGAACTCACGGACCACGAGATCGTGACCTGGTTGAAGTCGGACACTTAACCGACTGTGCCACCCAGGCGCCCCGAAAGGAGAGGGTTTTAATACTGTTAAACTCCATAAACATATACCATTCTTTCTTGATAAAAACCCTCAAGAAAGTATGGATAGAAGGATCTAGAGTCAGAAATTCCACAGCTCAATACCTGAGGGTGCTCTGGTGGGAAGGCCGAAACCCCAGGAGCAGGCAGCGAGGTCCTTGAGGTCCTCGGGGGCCTTGGGCCACATGGGGAGAAGAGGTTCCCTGCTTGGAGGGCATTTGGTAGAGGCCATACAGCCTCCCCACAGGCAAGGGTCCCAGTGGACTCGGAGAACAGCCACCTTTGCTGGTACTGGCACAAAGACGCCGGGGTGCAGTGAAACCTGGTGCCTGCCGTGTGTTGTGGTTACCATCACCTCTGAACCTCTGCACAAACGTTCTCTGGGGCAAGCTGGCACCTGGCCATTGCTCAATGAGAGGGTTGGACCAGGTCCAAGCCGCAGGGTTCTCAGAAGCGAGGGATTGGGAAACACAGCCCCATCTGAGATGAAATTCAGGAGAGAGGTGCCACCTAGCAGGCTGATGGCTTGGACGTGGACAGAATAGAAGTGAGGAGTAGACGGAAGCCAAAGACAAAAGAGGGGTGCTTGACTGAGGGTCAGTGAGAGCACAGAGTTACTGTGCCAGAGACTAGGAAGCTGGGTGAAGCCATTTCCACCTCTCCAGCCCATGCACATATGCTTGCACAACCTGATCCACCCCAGTAAGCTAAGCAGTGCCACCTAGTGGAGAATGGAGCCATTACACCAAGTCCCACCCAAATGCGACCTCCAAGCACATGCCCTAGAGGACCAGAACGAGTCTCTCCACCTGCTTAGTGTACGGACTATAGAGTGTTTCATGGTTTCAGTTCTAGGGGAAACTGGATACAACATCATTTGGGGTTCATTCTATTTGCTGGTTCATCTATCTGTTTTTGTTTGTTTGTTTTTTGTTTCTGTCTTTGTTTAAATTGGGTTTTTTCTTTGTCTTTTCTTTTTCTTGGATATAGAAAGAGAAAAATCATTTTTTGTTTTCTTTAATTTTTTTTAAATTCTTTTTACTGTTTTTAATTTTTTGTAAATTTTTTATTCTATTTCACTTTCTTCATTTCATTTTATTCTATTTTATTATATACTTTTTAAATTTTAAACGTTTTCTTACATGTTTCTTTCTTTTTGTCCTTTTCTTTCTTTTCTTTCCTTTTTTCTCTATTCTAACAAGCTTCTTTCAACAACCAGACCAAAACACACCTAGGATCTAACTTCCTTTATTTGATTTTTTGTGTAGTTTTTAATTTTTTTATTTTAATTTTTTATTTTATTACTTCTTTCTCTTCTGCCAAAATGACAAAATGAAGGAATTCACCCCAAAAGAAAGAACAGGAAGAAATGACAGCCAGGGGCTTAATCAACACAGATATAAGCAAGATGTCTGAACTAGAATTTAGAACCATGATAATAAGAATACTAGCTGAGGTTGAAACAGGCATAGAATCCCTTTCTGTGGAGATAAGAGAAATAAAATCTAGTCAGGAAGAAACTAAAAATGCTATAACTGAGATGCAATCTTGAATGGATACCACAGCGGCAAGTATAGATGAAGCAGAACAGCAAATCTGCAATAGAGAAGACAAAATTATGGAGAATAATGAAGCAGAAAAAAAAGAGGAAAACTAAGGCAAAAAAGCACAATAAAAGAATTAGAGAACCCAGTGACTCATTAAAAAGGAATAACATCCAGGGGCACCTGGGTGGCTCAGTAGGTTAAACTTCCAACCTCGACTCAGGTCATGATCTCCTGGTTCATGAGTTCAAACCCCACATCTGGCTCTGTGCTGTGTCTCCCTCTCTCTCTGCTCCTCTCCCCCATCTCTCAAAAATAAATAAACGTTAAAAATAAAATAAAAAAGATTCTGTCTCTTTCTCCCTCTGCCGTCTCCTAGCTTATGTGCTTGTTCTCTCTCTCTCTCTCTCTCTCTCTCTCTCTCTCTCCTAAAAAAAAAGGAATAACATACAAATCATAGGAGTCACAGAAGATGAAGAGAGAGAAAAAGGGGCAGAAGGTTTATGTGAGCAAATTGTAGCAGAAAACTTTCCTAATCTGGGGAAAGACACAGACATCAAAAAGCACAGAGAACTCCTATTAGATTCAACAAAAACTGACAATCATCAAAGCACATCATAGTCAAAGTCACAAAATACATAGACAAGGAAAGAATTATGAAAGCAGCAAGGGAAAAAAAAGTCCTTAACCTATAATGGAAGACAGGTTAGGTTTGTAGCAGACCTATCCACAGAAACTTGGCAGGCCAGAAAGGAGTGGCAGGTACATTCAATGTGTTGAATTGGAAAAATATACGGCCAAGAATTCTTCGTCCACAAAGGGCTCTCATTCAAAATAGAAGGAGAGGGAAAGTGTTTCCCAGACAAACAAAAACTAAAGGAAATCTAAACCAGTCCTGCAAGAAATTTTAAGGGGAATTTGCTGGGTGGAGAAAAGACAAAACAAAAAAGACCGAAATCAACAAAGACTAGAAAGGACCAGAGAACATCTCCAGAAACTCCAACTCTACAGGCAATACAATGACACTACATTCATATCTCTCAGTAATCACTCTAAATGTCAATGGACTAAGTGCTCCAATCAAAAGACATAGGGTATCAGAATGGATAAGAAATCAAGACCCATCTATAAGCTGCTTACAAGAGCACATTTTATTTATTTATTATTATTTTTTTAAAGACACATTTATTCAGCGTCATGATCAGACTATTACATTTAGCAATCAACAGCATGGGTGCAAAAAAAAAAAAAACTACATTAAAGGCCTTTGTTGGAATGCTTTACACTTTCCACAGAACAGAAACTAAAATAACCTGTTATACAATTAGTCACAAATACAGTCCTCGAGTTTTTTGCCCATACACATGAGTGTTGTCTAAAACGTGTCTTCTTTGTAGCAGCTAGGCCCTGCCACCACTGTGCTTGGCTGAGTTCACAAATCTGTTGTAACCTGTAGCTTCCTTGTCACTTCTCTGGCTCTCCTCTCCTGCTAAGCTTTGTTTCCTGGCAGTAATTAAAACCTTCTACCGCTGCCATAGCTGCTGCTGCTGCTGGAACCTCCATAGATACCTTGGTTTTGTGGTTTGGCAAAGTATTGGCCTCCACCACCATAGGGGCCAGAGCTTCTGCCTCCAAAATTTCCTCCTTTCATGGGCCCAAAACTTGAAGGTTGATTGTTGTAGTTGCCAAAATCATTACAGCTTCCACCACCTCCAAAGCTGCTTTCATTGTTACCAAATCCATTAGCCATCCCCACTGCCACCATATCCACCACCATCTCGACTGCCACCAAAGCCACCTCGCCCACTGAAGTTTCCTCCACAGCCGAAGTTGTCACTCCCACCAAAATCACCTCCACGACCACCACCAAAGTTCCCAGAACCACTTTGACCTCTTTGGCTGGAGGAAGCACGAGCCATCTCTTGCTTATATAAAGCTTTCCTTACTTCACAGTTGTGGCCATTCACAGTACGGTATTTCTGAATGACAGTCTTGTCTACAGAGTCATGGTCGTCAAATGTTACAAAAGCAAGGCCTCTCTTTTTGCCATTGCCTCGGTCAGTCATGATTTCAATCACTTCCATTTTCCCATACTGTTCAAAATAATCTCTTAGATGACGTTCTTCAGTGTCTTCTTTAATGCCACTGACATAAATCTTTTTCACAGTGAAGTGGGCACCAGGTCTTTGAGAATCTTCTCTCGAGATGAGACAGCCCTCTTTGGTTCTACAACTCTTCCATCCACCTTGTGTGGCCCTGCATTCATGGCTGCATCCACCTCTTCCACAGTGGCATAGGTGACAAAGCCAACCCCAACCCTAACCCTAACCCTAACCCTAACCCTAACCCAACACTACCCAAAGCAATCTACATATTCATGCAATCCTTATCAAAATAACACCAGCATTCTTCATGGAGCTAGAACAAACAATCCTAAGATTTGTATGGAACCACAAAAGACCCCGAATAGCCAAAGCAATCCTGAAAAAGAAAACCAAAGCTGGAGGCATCACAATCCTGGACTTCAAGCTGTACTACAAAGCTGTCATCATCAAGATAGTATGGTACCGGCACAAGAACAGACACTCAGACCAGTGGAACAGAATAAAGAGAACCCAGAGATGGACCCACAAACATATGACCAACTAATCTTTGACAAAGCAGGAAAGAATATCCGATGGAATAAAGACAGTCTCTTCAGCAAGTGGTGTTGAGAAAACTGGGCAGCAACATGCAGAAGAACGAACCTGGACCACTTTCTTACAGCAGACACAAAAATAAACTCAAAATGGATGAAAGGCCTAAATGTAAGACAGGAAGCCATCAAAATCCTCGAGGAGAAGCCAGGCAAAAACCTCTTTGACCGGGGCCGCAGCAACTTCTTACTCAACACGTCTCCAGAGGCAAGGGAAACAAAAGCAAAAATGAACTACTGGGACCTCATAAAAATAAAAACCTTCTGCGCAGCAAAGGAAACAATTAGCAAAACTAAAAGGCAACCGACAGAATGGGAGAAGATATTTGCAAATGACATATCAAATAAAGAGTTAGTATCCAAAATCTATAAAGAACTTACCAAACTCAACACCCCCCCCAAAAAAACCCAAATAATCCAGTGAAGAAATGGGCAAAATACATGAATAGACTCTTTTCCAAAGAAAACATCCAGATGGCCAAAAGACACATCAAAAAATAATCAACATCATTCATCATCAGGGAAATACAAATCAAAACCACATTGAGATAGCACCTCACACCTGTCAGAACGTCTAAAATTAACAACTCAGGACACAACAGATGTTGGCAAGGATGCAGAGAAAGAGGATCTCTTTTGCACTGCTGGTGGGAATACAAACTGGTATAGCCACTCTGGAAAAGAGTATGGAGGCTCCTCAAGAAATTAAAAATAGAACTACCCTATGACCCAGCAATTGCACTACTAGGCATTTATCCAAGGGATACAGGTGTGCTATTTCGAAGGGACACATGCACCCCAGTGTTTATAGCAGCACTATCAACAGTAGCCAAAGTATGGAAAGAGCCCAAATGTCCATCGATGGATGAATGGATAAAGAAGATGTGGTTTATATATACAATGAAGTATTACTCGGCAATCAAAATGAATGAAATCTTGCCATTTGCAACTACATGGATGGAACTGGAGGGTATTATGCTAAGTGAAATTAGTCAGAGAAAGACAAAAATCCTATGACTTCATTCATAGGTGGAATTTAAGATACAAAACAGATGAACATAAGGAAAAGGAAGCAAAAATAATACAAAATCAGGGAGGGGAACAAACCATAAGAGACTCTTAAATACAGAAAACAAACTGAGGGTTGCTGGAGGGGTTGTGGGAGGGGGGATGGGCTAAATGGGTGAGGGGCATTAAGGAGGACACTTTTGGGGATGAGCACTGGGTGTTACACACAGGGGATAGATCACTGGAATCTACTCCTGAAATCATTTCATACTCTATGCTAACTAACTTGGATGTAAATTTAAAAAAATAAATAATTTAAAATATTAAAAAAAACAACTCAAGAAAACCCTTCTAAAACTATGTTGGTTTAGCAAGGTTGCAGAATAAAAGGTTAAAGAGCAAAAAATTCATTGTACTTCTGTATTCTTACAACCAACAATCGATCATTGAAAATACCATTTATAAAGAGCATCCCGTGCAATACTTAGGGATGGTGTTGACAAAAGATGTGTAAAGCCTGTTTGCTCTGAAAGCTGCAAAACACTGCTGAAATACATTGCTAAGGGCGTCAGCAGATGGAGAGGTACGCCGTCCTCATTGATGAGCAGACTTAATAATAACATGTAGGGGTGCCTGGGGGCTCAGTTGGTTGAGTGTCCAGCTTTGGCTCAGGTCATGATCTCACGGATTGTGAGTTCAAGCCCCCCATCGGAGTCTCTGCTGTCAGCATGGAACCTGCTTTGGATCCTCTGTCCTCCCCTCTTTTCTCTGCCCCTCCCCCATGCGTGCTCGTGCGCAGTCTCTCTCTCTCTCTGTCTCAAAAATAAACATTAAAAAATAATGAGATGTAAATTCTCCTTGAACAGATCTATGGATTAGGTGCAGTCCCAGCCCATATCCCAAGGGCATTGTTCATGAGGAAACTAGGAGGCTAACTCTGAAATGCATATGGAAATGCGAAGGATCTAAAATCGCTAAGACCATTTTGAAAATGAAGGTGAAAGGTAGAGGTGTCACACGACCCGAGTTTCGGCCTTAATACACTCCCAACAGTGTGGTAAGGGCGTCAAGACGGACATACAGACGGACGCACCCGTCGGAGTGTCCACGGTTAAGGACCCACAGCACCTTGTGTCGCCGAGCGTGTTAAAGTGGCGGGAGCCCTCTTCCGCTGCCGGTGGGGATGGGGGAGAGCAGCCTCTTTGGAGAGCAGTTTGGTGGCCCCTCCGATGGAAGAATCCCCCTATCACCTGCCCCCGGATTCCACTCCTGGGTTGTACCCAAGTGAGGTGCAAACATCTGTCCACGCAAAGACCGGAGGCGATTGCCCACAGCGACATTCCTCATGAGGCCTCAGGCCTGGGAACCTCCCAGATGTCCATCAACAGGTGCGTGGGTGGAGGGACCATGATGTGACCGTATAGCGGAGTCCTGTCGGCAGCAGGAGTGAATGACAGAGACCCCCCCCCCCCCTCCCGCAGCAGGGATGTGTCTCTGGATCCTGCTGAGGAAAGAAACCCGAGACCAAAGAGTACGTGCTGTGAGATTCCATTTTATCCAATTCTAGAAAACGTGGGCTGATGCACATGGGGCGTTTCCAGGCTTGAGCGGGAGGGGGCGGGGCGGCGAATAGCTCTGTTACAAACAGCGCACGCGGTGGTTGCCGGGGGCGGGGCGTGCAGGGGAGGACGGCGGGGGTGCGCAAAGGGGTTGCAGGCAGCTTTGCGGGTGATGGGCTGCTCACTGTCTTGGTCGTAGTGGTGACTTCAGGGGCACAGAGCGTGTAAGTCTCATCACCGTGTGCACCCTGGGTGTGTCCACTTTATCGTTACTTCAGGTGTGCCCTGGCCGAGCTGAGCAAAGACAGAGGATGTTGGATGGGGGTTGGGGCGGGACACACGTGGGCAAAGCTGGGGACGTGGGTGTAGCTGATGGTGGCACCCGTGTGAAGCTCCTAATTTAGGTGATGTGATGGAGACACAGAGGCAGGCCAAGCGGGCGTTGCCCCCCCAGTAGGTCTGGGCGCCAGGGCCCTCAGGCTCCCCGGGCCCTGCTCCTGCTCCCGCTGGTCCCTCAGCCAAGCACCCTGCGGGGGGCCCCGCCAGCCAGGGCTCCTCCTTGCCGGCGCCCGAGTCGGGGCTCTGTCCAGCCCAAGGTGAGGCCTCAGAAGGTGGTGGCCACCCGGCAGGGGGTGCAGGCCTCCGAAGCCTCTGGTCCTCCTAGGAAGGGGCAGGCTGCTTGCTTGGGCATCTGCGGGGGTGCTGAGAACTCACAGGGACACAATGATCCAGTTGCCCAGATCCGGGCAGCAGACCTGGAACCCGGGCAGCGGGGCCCAGATCCAGGCAGTTGGGCCAAGGTAAGTTTACCCACATTGGGCTGACGCCATCCAGGTGAGCTCAACAGCCCCCTTTGCCAGCCTCCCTAGGGTGGAGGTGTGTGTGTGTGTGTGTGTGTGTGTGTGTGTGTGTGTTCTGACCATTTGGGTCACAGGCCTTCTGCCCTGTGCCCCCCACCCAAGCCTCCCCCAGGAGCGTCCTCTCCTGGGGCTGCAGAGAAGATGCCTGGGGAGGGTTGTGTCTCCTCTGAGAGTGGGGGGGGGGGGGGGGCGTGACACTGGTATTTCAGGAGTCCTGCACGAGGCCAAGACGGGCCCTGGGTGACAAGTCCCAGGCCCTGGGGGCCTGTGAGGCGGGATGGCCTCCTCCCTCCCCCCTGCACTCCTGAAATAGGAAGACACAACCACGCTGGTTTTCGATCATTTATTCCTGTGCAGAGGTTCAAGTAGAAAAATGGAAACCCAACAGAATGAATGTAAAGTCAGAAGGGACGCGTGCATCCTCTCTGGGGGGCGGGGCTCCAGGCCATCGGCTCGCTGGCTGCGGCCCCAGACCCTCCGAGGGGGCCCCCAGCCCAGGTCGCGGGAACCTCCCCCGTCGTGGTGAGGGAGGGGCTGCGGAATCTCCCAGTCCGGGAGAGGAAGCGACGGGGGGCCTGGAAGTCCCCGGGGAAAGGGGATGGGCAGGTCACAGGCTGGGGGCTGAGAGGAGGGCGGCGAGGAGGAGGCCCAGGGCCAGCGCCAGGCCGGGGGCGGGGCCGCTGAGCCGGCTGCGGGCGGGGGCGCTGCTCTGCAGGCTCTTGTTGCACAGGTCGCCCTGACAGCACCGGGTGGCCGTCGCGCCACTGCTGACCTGGCCCTGAAGGTTGTGCGTGGGCGTGCACGACTCCACGCAGTCCTTCTCCACCAGGTTCCCCAGCAGGGGCTCCACTGGAACGGATGGGCACAGTCAGACTGGGCAGCTGCCTCTGAGCCCCCCGCCCCCCCTCCCCCCGCGTCTGGCCTCCCCAGCACCCCAAGTCCCAGCTCCCGGCCCCCACCGCCCCCCCCCCGGCCGACCCATCACCGACCCGTCCCGCCAGCCTGCCGGCGTTGGGGCCCCTGAGCGGAGCTCTGGGGTGCCCTGCGGGGCCCCCTTCCCTGGCTCCGTGCTCCCGGGTCACTCACGCTTGGTTATGGTCCTGCAGTAGCGTGCGCTGGCCGCACAGTCCTGAGCTTTCTCACAGTTGGTGGAGCTGGAGCACACGTGACAGCGGAGAGCAAGGGCTGGGGGGCGAGGGGCACAGGGGTCACTGTCTGGACCGAGCCCTCTGCCGCCCCTGACCCGCGCCAGGCCCCTCCTACACCCCAGGCCCTGCCAGGGCTCCTGTGTCCCCGGAGGCAGGAGGCGACAGTCCTTGGCTGCCCAGAGCCTGGGACGCCAGGACCCCTTGTGCCGGGCGGAGGGGCTGTGCTGGGCCTGTCTAGAGAGCTGGCGGTGCTGGGTACACGGGGGACCCTTCCCCAGGGACATCACAGGGCTCTGAGACTTGCTGAGAGCAGCTCACAAGACACGACGGCTGCCCCCCACCCCCCCGCCGCCAGAGGCTGCCCCCAGCGGGAGGAAGTGGCCGTGAGGACCTGAGTCAAGGCCCAGGGCTTCAGCCGGACCACGCTGAGCCTGTGGGAGGAGGGGCTTCCCGGGGACCAGACAGTCAGGGGCTGGGTGACCGGAACATCGGTCTTTCCCCAGGGGAGGCATCTCAGCACCGCTCCCAGCCTCTCTCCCTCTGCGTGTCTGATCCCATGGGCTGATTCGAAGATGCTGCGATATTTTAAGTCTGATTCCACTAAGACATGGGTTCATTTTGTTTGAAATTCAGTCCAGGATTCCCTGAGCCCAAAGGCCGGTAACCTCAGGCTTCCAGAGCGTGTCCCACAGACCCAAGCTGCCCACCCGCCCCTGCCCTGCACCCTGCCCCTCACCCACCTGGCCCCGTGGCTACCGCCAGTGCGACGAGGAGCAGCAGACCTGGCTTCATCTTGGGGTGTCTCCGGGAGCAGTGGGGGCCCCTCCTCTCTGGAGGCCTTATAGCTGGGGCAGGTGCTGGTGGGAGGGACCAAGGCGGGCAGGTGGCCAGGCAGTAGCGTTCCACCCGCCCCACCCTGGCTGGCCCACACCCACCCGCCCAGTGCGGCCTCCCCTGCCACCTGGAGGGACCTCTGCCCCTGGCTGCCTGCCCCCCAGAGCAGGGGGCTTCCCTCCCCCCACCTCCGGGCGAGGGACAGAGGCCTCCGCTGGCTCTGCAGCTCACTGCGTCCTCTTCCTCTCTCCGGCTCTCTGTCCGACCCCCGGATCATTTTGTCTCAGACCTGTCACCTCCTCCCTTGCGACCCCCACCCTCAGATAAGGTCAACAGGGTCACAAGCCTATGCAGGTGCCTTGTGGGCTCCCAGGGCTGTGCTCCCCGCGCTGGCCCTGCCTTCCTGGGCTCGGGGCTCAGGATCGCCAGGCCCACCCATGGAACCCCGGGCAAAGGACCCCACTGAACGAAGGCACCTTGCTGAGATGCCAGGACCTCGGGGTAGTGAGAGGAAGAGGAGCAGGGTGGGCCCTGGGCTCAGCGTGTGGAGGCTGGATGTGCCTGCAGAGAGGTGAGCGTGGGACCAGGGGCAGGACCTGGGGCACTGGGGGAGGGGCAGGGGCAGGGCTGATGGGGGAGGGGACGGTGCCGAGGCAGAGATTCAACTGGCTCTCCAACTTGGAGAAACCGAGGGCCCCTCAAGTCTCCAACAGCCCTTCCTTCCACCCTCCCACCAAGGACTCTGTCCACCGTGCCCTGGGCCCCGGCCCTCCCGGAGGAGCCCCAGCCTTCACCCTGCTCCGGGACCCGTGGCTGTCCGTCTCTTGCTCTGGTCCCGAGGGCAGTGAGCTCTTCCAGGCCAGGGGCTGTGGGTGCCCGGCAGATCCCCCTAACTTCACCTCACAGTGCTCGCGGGGACGGGGGGCGGAGGGGCTTGGCCCTAAGCACAGGGGCCGCCCTCCCCCCGCCCCGTAGGTCTCCTTGGCGGCCCTGGGCCCCCGCTGCTGCTCTGCTAGGCCAGCTGGACCCTGCTGGGTGGCGCGGGTGGGCCCTCCGAGGCCTCACCCTGTCCCTGCCCTGGCAGGCCGAGCCGACTGTGGGTGCGGGTAGGGCCAGAGCACAGGCGGAGGTGAGCCCTCCCCCTGCCGCAGCCCCCATCCGGCGAGTACTGGAGGGCCTGCTTCAGGGAGGGGAGGCGAGGCTGGAGGGAGGACAGGGTTCAGGCTGGGGAGGTCTGGGACCCCTTGGCCCTTCCCCTCAGCGTGGCCCTGGGCGGGCCAGCTCCGGAGCTGGGCCTCCCGTCTCCCCTGCCACGTGGGGTAAAGTCGGGGCTACATCCGGTGCCAGGGGTCCAAGGACGCACCGCCTGACACTCTGTGCTGCGCTCCCTAAAGAAGTTACTGGACCTGGTGGGAGTGGCCAAGGGTGGGGGGTGGTGTGGCTTCCTTCCAGGACCCTGGGGGACGCCAGGAGGCCCCTGACGCGGTCCCACAGGCTGGTCCCAGCCTCCCTGAGCCTTGTTTAGCACAGCTGGGGTGTCCCCTGGCAAGACAAGTGATGCGGGGGGCCCCATGCCCACATCCCAAGAGAGAAAGTCACCCCAAGCTCTGAGGCCTTCCCGAATTCATTCCACAGCCATTCATGGGCAGATAAAAGGCAGGGTCCTGGGAAGCAGGATATAGGGCTTGGGGAGGGGGTGGTGACTGGCAGATGGGGAGGGGTGACTCACTGAGGCCAAGGGGCACGGAAGCTACTGGAAAAACAAGTTTGGGGGCTTGGATTTCCTGTAGGGCCTGGTAGAGCTACGGGGTCCAGGGGTGTCGGGCAGACCAGGACTGGAAGTTTGGATGTGAGGCCCGTGGGCAGCAGGGTCCCCTCCCCTGGGGCTGGAGGGGACCCAGTATACCTGGCCCATCCACACAGGGCACCTCAGGCTTCACTGTGGCCGTGTGCTCTGGAGGCAGGGACAGACACCTATGGGAGCAGACGTGGCAGCTAGGCCCTGGTTCCATGGGGAGAAAGCCTTTGTCTCTGGCGAGGCGGCCAGTGAGGACAGGGGCTGCCCACCAGGGTGTGAGCCGCCTGTCCTGGGGGCCTCCTAGCAGAACCATCAACAGCAGCCTCAGACACAGTTTGCTTGGGGGAGAAAGTGGGCAGTTCCCATGGCGGGAGCTTTCTGAGAACTGGGAGTCATTGGAAGTGCAGTCAGGGAGGACTTCCTGCAGGTGGTGACCTGATTGCCCTGATCTTGGAGGCAGATTTCAGGGGACAGAGGAGTCGTCATGGCCCTTAAGTTGGCCCCCTTCCGGCATCCTTCTGCTGGTGAGGAAGTGAGGTCCCAAGAGGGCCCTGCGGGCTCCAGCCAGGTCACCCTGGCAGTGGCGTGAAACTGGACACTCCTGTGTCCATGGCCTCTCCTCCTGTCCCCCTCATCCTCTGGAGAAAACTGCTACTTTCCAGAACTCAAGCCCTCTCACCCAGTCCCTGGAGGCAACAGCAACAACGGCTAGAAGAGGTCGTGGAGGGGCACAGGCGGAGGGTGCTACCAGCCCCCACCCTCAGCCCTGCCTGCTTCCTGAGCACAGCGGGCCAGGAGGCCAGGCGCCAGGACAAGCCCGGACCTACGCCTGCAGTGTGCCTTTCCTGCTCACGCCCCCGGCCCCACAGGCCCCACACCCTGCCTTCCACTGCTCCCCACGTCTCAGCCTTGGAGTGGGGGGAAGAACAGGAATCAAGGCCTAGACCACCAGGCCGTGGGGGTCCCTGGGGTCGCACAAAGGGGTGAGTGGCCCAGAGAGGGAAGCAGCGCGGCACAGGGGCCACTCCAGGCGTTCTGAAAATGCAGCCGGGGAGGCCCTGGGGCCCTGCCTTGGGCTGAAGGTGAGCTTCTGCGCGGGCAAGTCAGGTTCCGCCACTGGGTGCACCCCCAAGCCTTGGGGCCTGGGGACAAGCCTCCTTCAGTTTCAAGCTGCATTACAGGCGGGTCCCACGGCTGCACACAGGGGGACACTGCACCTACCCACTCACTCCCTTGGCTAGCAGTGCCCATCATAGACCCCGCACTCTGGGCACGACAGGGACAGACAGGAGAGACAGGGCCAGCCCTTGGGACCCCAGGATGAGCTGGGGAGATGGTGCATAGACACGCGTACCCCATGTGAGTGGGAGGACAAGGAGGCCAAGGGAGGGGGGTCTCCTGAGGATAGAGCAAGGACAAGGGGGTCAGGGCCTGGATCTGGTCCCCGGTGGCCTCTGGCACGCCATAGCCCTTTCCTGTCTCTGCCCCTTCCTCCCCAGTAGGGCTGAAGTGACTCCCTTGTGAGTCAGCCAGTGGAGGGATGCGGTGCCCCCTGAGGCCTTTGTGCCTCCTTCACACGCCTGCACACACGCATGGGGCCTCCCTCGGATGACACAGAGAGGGCCTTGTCCGTGGTCACCCAGTCAGCAAGTGGGAACCAAAACTAGGCCCACCCTCCACTCTGTCCCTGCTGGCCTGGGGCTCTTACCCCACACCCAGGCCTCCCTGCCCCTCCCTCATGTGCAGGAGACTCACCCTTACACACAGGGCCACAGGCCTAGACATGGGTCCCTCTCACCTGCTTCCCAGGGCCTGGCATGGCCCCGCCTGTTCTTCATCATCTCCTGGGACCATGGCCACCAGTGTGGGGCCTCCCTTTCCCGCTCTGCCAGAGTGCAAATCCGGGGAGCAGCCACATGGGCAGCCCTTCCCTGCCTTGGGGTGCAGCCTGTCCCCCAGGAATGCCTGGACTGGAGCCCTAGGCTCCCGTAGACCAGGAGAGACACGCCAGTTCTCAGGCCCGGTGGGCCACTCCCCTGCAAGAGGCCCCACACGGCTCCTAGGACCAGCCCCGGGTCCCCCAGCAGAGGTCTGACGTGTGCCCTGCCTATAGGCGTCTCCGGCTGTGTCTGTGAGAGGCACTGGGATTCAGGGGACCGGGTGATGGGGGAAGCTCTCAGAGTGGGGAGTGAGGGCTGTGTCCTTCCATGAAGTAGAGGAAGAGAGCTTGCCGAAGGGCACAGGCACCGAGCCACAGAGCCACAGCAACCTGGGGACCTCGGAGTTCCATGGCTGCAGGCTCTTGGCAGTGTGGGCTTGCAGCACACGCAAACCTGAAATTGCAGGAGCTAAAGCACCTGAGATCCAGGTGCCCTGGAGGGGGTTTATTGTCTGCATGTTAGGATAAGCTCCCTCTAGGGTTTGAGAAAAAGAAAATGTGCTCATGTTCTACCCCTAGGTTCTCCCTTCTGCTGTGCCACTGCTCACTGCTCCTCCTGCTATAGCCTGAGCTTGCGGCCTTAAACCCTTGAGCTCCATGATGGCATTGGGTGTAAGTTCCAGGGTAGTGAACACCTACCACCTACATAATCCACACATCTGTAGCTTATCCATCCATCCATCCATCCATCCATCCACCATCCATTCATCCATCCATCCATCATATACTCATCATCCATCCACCATCCATCCATCCATCCATCCATCCATCCATCCATCATATACCCATCATCCCTCCTTCCACCATCCATCCATCCACCATCCATTCATCCATCCATCCATCATATACTCATCATGCATCCTTCCACCATCCATCCATCCATCCAACATATACCCATCATCCATCCTTCCACCATCCATCCATCCATCCATCCACCATCCATCCATCCACCATCCATCCATCCATCCATCATATACTCATCATCCATCCTTCCACCATCCATCCATCCATCCATCATATACTCATCATCCATCCTTCCACCATCCATCCATCCATCCATCATATACCCATCATCCATCCTTCCACCATCCAT